>NC_091380.1:8567534-8745034 GCF_038502225.1 Cherax quadricarinatus | reverse complement strand
CTTTCCCTGACTCACCTCCTCCTTTCCCTGACCCACCTCCTCCTTTCCCTGACCCACCTCCTCCTTTCCCTGACCCACCTCCTCCTTTCCTTGACCCACCTCCTCCATTCCCTGACCCACCTCCTCCTTTCCCTGACCCACCTCCTCCTTTCCCTGACCCACCCCCTCCTTTCCCGGACCCACCTCTGTAGACAGCTGTTACGGCCCCCTGCCAAACTAGTGGTTAAATGGTTAACCTGCCGGCCGGCAGTACCACTGGGTACGTCATCAAACCCAATGTGGAGACTGCTGTGCCGGCCTTAGCAGCAGTAAGTACCTGAACACCTCACGGTACGCACCGTAGCAGTAATTACCAAAACACCTTACAGTATAGATCTACTGGCAGTAGAGAGTATTCTCCTGCACATCTTTTGGTATTCTACTGGCTTCTACTGATTTTAGAAGAGCCGCTCACCGCAGCTCACTGAGTCTGATGGCCTCGGTTACTTGACGGCCGCATTCAGTGGGCTTGCAGCATGGTGTTCTGCTAGTAATTCATCGGACCAACTTGCGGTGTGTCAACTGGTCTTGAAGGCGGTAGATAGTACTCACCAGACCATCTTACGGTGTACTTCTACCGGCCTTAGAGAGTATTTACAGGACTACCGGTAATGTCTGCGGACTCACCGCCTACGCTGGTCAACTGTGGGGTAAGTCAACGGATGCTGTTTTAGTGGGACATTACGTGAAGAAAAGGTTGGAGTGTGACACTGAACTGGGCTAGGACCGTAGTGTGACACTTAAGCAAGTATGATGGAGTGGAACACTGAGCTATGCTATAGGACCGTAGTGGAACACTGAGAAGAAGAGGGTGTCTTGTGACACTGAAGATGGCCTGGTTGTAGTGTACATTGAATAGTCATGTGACTGGCCTTTAAAAGACGCTGTGCGGGTAGTGTGACGCAGAGACAAGGGTGTCAAGAGTGACACGGTTGCGAAAGTGTGTATTACACGGAGAAAAGGGTGTCGAGTGACACGGTGGAGAAAGAGCGTCACACAACTCGGATAAGTGTCGTGAGAAACGCAGTTGATTGAAATTTATTGTAAAAGTTACGTATAATTTATTTAGTGACGCAGGAGTGTCGAGGAAGTTGTACCCTGTGTAGGGTTACGATTTTTTTATTTTAGTAAAATGCTAATTATAATTTATTTTAACTTGTATATATTATCAGATGGGTTTTTTTATTTACAAAATACCTCTAGACCAAAGATTGATTTTTATATATTAAAGATTCGTTTATTTTAATGTGTATATATGTATCCCGAAATCTTTATTACAAAATGAGTAAATCCACCATCTAAAAATCACTTTTTTGTAATAACAGCCTGTACTGTCTGCACAGACAGCCTGTACTGTCTGCACAGACAGCCTATGCTGTCTGCCAGCTTAGTTCATATTTCGCGGCACTCAGGTGCTGCCCTCTAGGTCAGCCCAAAGTCAGTGGGACGCTGGTCCCACACGCTCTCACTCTCTCAGCGGCCTAGCAGCAAGAAACAAGGCCTACTAGCTCTCTCCCTCGTGGGCAAGGCCCTACCGGGCCATGGGCACAACACACAAGCCTGTGTACCCTGGAGTTTTACCTGGAGAGAGTTCCGGGGGTCAACACCCCCGCGTCCCGGTCTGTGACTAGGCCTCCTGGTGGATCAGAGCCTGATCAACCAGGCTGTTGCTGCTGGCTGCATGCAAACCAACGTACGAGCCACAGCCCGGCTGGTCAGGAACCGACTTTAGGTGCTTGTCCAGTGCCAGCTTGAAGACTGCCAGGGGTCTGTTGGTAATCCCCCTTATGTATGCTGGGAGGCAGTTGAACAGTCTCGGGCCCCTGACACTAATTGTATGGTCTCTTAACGTGCTAGTGACACCCCTGCTTTTCATTGGGGGGATGTTGCATCGTCTGCCAAGTCCCCCACAACGACTTTGCAAATGAAACAAAGAAGCCTCGGTGAGAAGCTTCAGTGAGAAGAAGCCTCAGTGAGCTCCTGCACAAAGATGATGTCACTTTGACTTCTAGCTCACTCACTGCAGTCTGGTGTATGATGTTACGACTCCCAGATGTTTCGCCCAGTCGTTTCTGCCCCGACTTGCTCAAAGACTCACTCCACGCTCGCCGGCAGTGACAGCCCAGCGACAGTACCAGTCGAGAAGTGTCCTCCTGAGTCGCTTGCCAGAAGTCCTGCCCAGTTTTGCCGACGCCTCGCTCGAGGGCACCAGCATGTCGTGCCCCAGGTTGAGTGAAACCTGCAGTGACTCCTACGATGACTGCTTCACTGTTCCAGAGGAGACCGTAACCTGTTATGTCACAGCTCAGCCTCGGCGATGTCTCCTGTGTTGCAGTATTTGTCCAGACGCAGGAAGGCGTGCAGTGATGCCCATCGACGCTCACTGCCTATGACCACGATGTTTAGCACACCCCACATGTTTTTTTTCTTCCCTCCCTGTAGGAATTTTTTTCCCATGTCCATATGTATATATATGTTTTTATTTTGTGTTCTGTGTCCTGTTCCTATGAGTTTTTTTTATCACCAGTATTGTCGCGTCGGGACAACATGAGGTAAGTGGCTGAGCGTATGTAGATAGCCTGTACTGTCTGCACAGACAGCCTGTACTGTCTGCACAGACAGCCTGTACTGTCTGCACAGACAGCCTGTACTGTCTGCACAGACAGCCTGTACTGTCTGCACAGACAGCCTATGCTGTCTGCCAGCTTAGTTCATATTTCGCGGCACTCAGGTGCTGCCCTCTAGGTCAGCCCAAAGTCAGTGGGACGCTGGTCCCACACGCTCTCACTCTCTCAGCGGCCTAGCAGCAAGAAACAAGGCCTACTAGCTCTCTCCCTCGTGGGCATGGCCCTACCGGGCCATGGGCACAACACACAAGCCTGTGTGTAAAAAATAGTGAAATTCCAAACTCTTTCGTAACCTCTCACATTATCAAGGCATTATATAGTTCCTTTATATATATATATATATATATATATATATATATATATATATATATATATATATATATATATATATATATATGTATATGTATGTATATATATATGTATGTATATATATTTACATACATACATACATACGTAAGGGTTTTGAAGCTTTCATACACCAGTTCATTAATAATCAACTCTTGTTTACCAGATTTTTTTTCCCTTTTGTCAGAGGAAAATTTATTCGGTATCCACTGTGAACTTCACCTTATCTTGACGAAGGTTAATTGTCTGTCTAGTTGCCTAACATTTGACCTACATAAAAACTGTGACCCAGTTAGGTTGCGAGTAGTGTGAATAGTGGTGGGTACAATCAATCAGTTACGTAATATGCTCTATTTGTAGCGCGCATATCACATACTGAGGGTTGATTGTTCGATCTCCGGCATGGTTGGAAACGTTGGGCATGTTTCTTACACCTGCTGCCCCTGTTCACCTATGTACCAGGCTGTTAGTCAACTGATATGGATGGCATCCCACGGGGTGGTAGTATACCTTAGATAGAGCTGGGTTTTAAAATGAGCCTGTAAAATTGATTTGTGTAAACACACACATTCACATTCACACACACACACACACACACACACAGGCAGAGCCAGGAGCTACGACTCGACATCTGCGTACACAACTACGTACGGTCGGTGAAGAGGCGGGGCCAGGAGCTGAGTCTCGACCCCTGCAACCACAATTAGGTGAGTACACACACACACACACACTAACACACGCCAACAAACACACACACACGCCAACACACACACACACACACACACACACACACACACACACACTATACAACAGGCCTAGTGTCTAATCGACATGTGCCTAGGACAAAATGGTAACTAACACACACACACACACACACACACACACACACACACACCTCAGCACACACACACACCTCAGCGCACACACACACACACGCATATACAACAGGCCTAGTGTCTAATCGACATGTGCCTATAACAAAATGGTAACTAACACACACACACACACAACAACAACAGGCCTAGTGTCTAATCGACATGTGCCTAGGACAAAATGGTAACTGTGTACCCACGACGACTTTTCAAAGTAAGAAGAACCCTCCGCAGCCCTATCATTGACTCCACGCCACTGCATCACCAAACAAACGCGTTATACCTCCTCCTTTCCCTGACCCACCTCCCACTTTCCCTGACCCACCTCCCACTTTCCCTGACCCACCTCCCACTTTCCCTGACCCACCTCCCACTTTCCCTGACCCACTTCCCACTTTCCCTGACCCACCTCCCACTTTCCCTGACCCACCTCCATATTTTCCAGTCCCAACTCCTTTCTTCTTTTTTCCTCCTCCCTTCTACCTTCCTTTTTACTTCCCTGTTCCACCTTAATTCCTTGTCCTTCCTTCCATCTGCCTTCCACCACCTTTCTTTCACTCTCCTGCTTTTCCATTCTCCAATCCTACCCCCTCAATACCTTAAAAATAGTGAAAAGTATTTGAACAGATTTAAAGAATTAAATAAACAGGACAGGACTCGATAAGGCTTCAAAAATGCAATCTTATTACTGAAATTTTCCCGGTTCCCATCATACAGGCAACTGATCTAAGAAAAGGCAAAAAAAAAAAAAGACTTAATTCTCCCAACTAAACAACATCACTTGTGAGTTCATTACCTTTGTACCTAGTTCAGCTATCAAAACTTTGGGGGCCCAGTCCCTGGACCCATTACGTACCTATGTAATCTGTAAATACCTTTGTAACTTGTCATGATTGTGACCAGACCTACCTGGAGTTCATTACCTCTGTCTTGCTCAGCTATCAAAACTTTGGGGTCCAGTCCCTGGACTCATTATGTACCACTGTAATCTTTTGACTACCGCCCACAGGATGGGTATGTGGTGCATAATAAACATATTAAACTAACCGGGTTCGTTTGTAAATAGGTCGCAGTAGCCCTTAACACCCACCCAACCTTCGTCGGGTGTGGACGTCTCGCTCTCGCCTGAATATTAGTAATAAATTTTCTCCGGTCTCTCTGGGACACTTGTCATCATCTACTTTGCCCGCCGGGCACTATCCGAGGGGCACTACCCGAGGGGCACCACCCGCCGGGCACTACCCGAGGGGCACTACCCGGGGGGCACCACCCGCCGGGCACTACCCGAGGGGCACTTGGTCATCCACTTACAACCAGCTACATTTTTTCTCTCTGAGGATACTTCCTTAACGGTTTCTTTTTGAGAAGCCGGTTACTGAGCTTAAGTTAGGTGGGTGTCTGCCTCTGATAAGCTTATTTTGGTATACACATTTATATACATTATCATGGTTATATACATTATCATACACATTTATATACATTATCATAGTTATATATTATCGTGGTTATATACATTATCATACAGTTATATACATTATCATAGTTATATACATTATCATTCACAGTTACATAGATTATCAGTCATACAGATTATCATAGTCTTATAGATTATTATAGTCACACAGATTATCATACAGTCATACAGATTATCATAGTCATACAGATTATCAGTCATACAGATTATCATAGTCTTATAGATTATTATAGTCACACAGATTATCATACAGTCATACAGATTATCATAGTCATACAGATTATCAGCCATACAGATTATCATAGTCTTATAGATTATTATAGTCACACAGATTATCATACAGTCATACAGATTATCATAGTCTTATAGATTATTATAGTCACACAGATTATCATACAGTCATACAGATTATCATAGTCTTATAGATTATTATAGTCACACTATCATACAGTCATACAGATTATCATAGTCTTATAGATTATTATAGTCACACAGATTATCATACAGTCATACAGATTATCATAGTCTTATAGATTATTATAGTCACACAGATTATCATACAGTCATACAGATTATCATAGTCTTATAGATTATTATAGTCACACATTATCATACAGTCATACAGATTATCATAGTCTTATAGATTATTATAGTCACACATTATCATACAGTCATACAGATTATCATAGTCTTATAGATTATTATAGTCACACATTATCATACAGTCATACAGATTATCATAGTCTTATAGATTATTATAGTCACACATTATCATACAGTCATACAGATTATCATAGTCTTATAGATTATTATAGTCACACATTATCATACAGTCATACAGATTATCATAGTCTTATAGATTATCATATATTGAAAATTCAGGTTTTTACATCAATTTACAAAGATACTTTTATTGTTTTTCTTTCATAATTCAACTTTGGGCAACAAAGCTGTATGACCCATGTAGATTTAACACTTCTACTTAATAATAGTAATAATTGTGGAAAGTATTTTAATTTTCCGAAGCTATAGTGCCTAATAGGCGTTTAATGTGTCGATATGTGTCAAAAATGTATTTGAAAATAGGATAGAACCAAGAGTTCATTTTTTACCTGCGCATGGAGGCAGCGGCAGTGTTTTGAATGGGTTTAAGAGGCTGTGAAAACATGGGACCAGGAAATTGGCGTTCACGGCGGCCTAAGGATTAATATAGGCCTCACTTCATAATAGGAAGTGTCATAACTG
Source organism: Cherax quadricarinatus (assembly GCF_038502225.1). Taxonomy (NCBI): domain Eukaryota; kingdom Metazoa; phylum Arthropoda; class Malacostraca; order Decapoda; family Parastacidae; genus Cherax; species Cherax quadricarinatus. The sequence continues at coordinate 8,738,432 of NC_091380.1, read as the reverse complement.
TTCCTGGTGAAGAGTGAGGGAATGTGATTTATGGAACCACCATAATAAAGTGGTAAAATGAGTGAATAATGGTTCGACCGGGGGTGACTGGTGCGTGGCCATGGTGTGTGTCCAGGGGAAATACCCGTGAGTTAATCCTCACTCATCGGCCTCAGATCTTAATGAGTGACCTCTAATGTGTATAATAATTATGAGACATTAAATTGTCTTGTGAATTGTAATGTAATCAGTGATAATAACACTAAGTTCAGAGAATATGTGAAGTGAAATGAGTCGCCGTTCTCAGAGTGAGCATCTGTTTATCTCGTGTTCCTGTCTCGAGTATAGTGAAGTTTTTATGGAGTTACGACTTCTGATATGATGATCAAACTAAATGTAAATTATGTGATCAGGCATATGATCACTGTCTTTAACACTGTGCTTAATTGTCCACTTATTGAGGAATACAGAGACAGACAGTATAATAACCTATGTGACATGTCAAGATATCTTTTTAATGAAAATAAGGTACCAGATATACTAAGCAAATTTCCTAAATTTGGTTGCAACAGATAAGTGAACTATAGATATGTAGATATAAATCCATATGTATTCCTGTTAACCCTTTGGGGCCTAGTTCCTGGGCCTTTTGTGTATCCATATGCTCTCGCACTACCGTCCACAGGATGGATATGGGCTGCACAATAAACTAGCCACTTCGGTGGCAAAATCTAAAATCTAAATCTAACCGGGACAAACCAACGGATACCTCGTCCTGCTGGAATAAGAACCGTGTCGGTGTAGCAGGACATCGAAATGAGATGGTGAATGGAGGAAATAAGGAGCATCAATCACCCACAGTTAAGTAACCCTTCTAGTTATAGCAGACTGATACTGGCCAGTTAGGTATGTTGTAATTGGATAGGTTATGAGTGATCCAGCTACATCAAGTGGCCACCAGAGAATATCTGGTAAGTGGTGGGATTATATACAAGTGTTTTTTCCTTGATGGATATATCCATGTGTAACCTACCCCCCCCCTTCATTCAGTTACACAAATATAATCTATACAGTCCACAATTAATTAGTAGCGCCGTACTTGTGGGTGCTATCCAATTTATACTGGTCTCGGATAGATATGGATAAGATTGTGAGGTCGAAGGCCCACCTGCAGTGACCAGAGGTGGTGAAGTTTTCTCACATGTCTACACGGGGTGACTACGGTAAACAATATAGTGTTGTCTCCCAATGAGATTACTTGTATGTATATAATGTTGAGGTACATGCAGGTAACACCCTTAGAAAATTTTCCATATCTGCCCGCTGGTCTTTCCTGAACCGGATGCAATCAGTGAAAAAATTAATTGAATTAATTACTTAATAATTAAGTGACTGAAGGAAGTGGGTATAGAGTACACAAGTTTAATCGATCGTGTGGTGGATGATAATTAGCCTAATTAATTGCTAGCACATGTGTGGCTAGGATTTATACAATAGTAAAGTGCAAGAATTACTCTTATAAGGCGCCTACTTAAGTTGTATAATCAGTGATTAATAATTCTCTAACCATGACTGGATCTGATGGAGTTAATGTGGCTGACAAGTCCGTGGATTTTAGAGTAATGAAAGCATCATTACAGGCTATTAAAGGCCATGTGACGAAGGCATACAAGTGCTTAGATATAATGAATCAAAAAACCGTGAACCCTAATGAATTAAAGTTATATTTAGATGCTTTAGAGAGTAGATTTGAGTGGTACAAATTGTGGTTTAAAGACTGTGAAAGAGATCTGCTGGAGAATTGTGCAGATGGAATAGAAGTGAATGTTTTAATTAATCAACACTACGAATTGGAAGAAAAACTGTCTTGTAAAAGTAAGGCTTTGAATAAATTAAAGGGTGTAAGCCAGGCAGTTGATCAACCTATTAATGCAAAGGGTGGGTTTGCCAAACCTCCAGAGTGCGGTCTGGAGGAAATCAGACTAGGTCGGCAGGAATTAATTGTTCAATTGCAGACCAGTCAGCCAAACAGTTGTAAGGATATAACACATAATGACTCTGAAGTATCTGTCAAGTCTCAAAAGGAAAAAATAATCCCAGTGGTAATAATCATTATTAAGAGTTAAATAGGCACATATCAAGTGACAGGAATCAGTAATAGTGGTTCCTCACATCAAGGTAAGAGGAATAAGTACCTCAGTAAGGGTAACCCAGTTAATAAGAGGTCAAGCAAGGAAAAGAGAGACTGCCTCTTCTGCATCATTTCACTAAAAATTGTAATGCCTATAATTCATGGGATATTAAAGTGGAAAGAATGAAAGAACTTGACAGATTTATCAGATGTCTAGACAATCATAATGTAAAGGATTGTCATACCAAATTGAACAGTTGCTATCAATGCAACAAGGGAAGGCACCATACAGTTATGTGCAGGGTTGTATGTAATTATTATAATAATGGTGACAATAATGATAATGTTAATAACCCTGACACTACAGTGACTGATGTAAAGGTTGCAGCTAATGGCAATAATGATGGCCTAGCTGAGGTAGCCTTGCCGGTGTTGGATGTAATAATTCAGGATAAAGGGCATAAATCCAAAACCATGCGGCGTCACTCTCCTCAACACTGGTACGGGCCATGTAATATATGGCAGACTACCGCCTAGTAATAATGACGAGGAAGTAGTGAATACAGTCACGGTGTCTTACTCATAAAAGGACAACCCAGTACAAGTATTCTTCTATTGAGAATGATGTTGAACCAGTCTAATTTGTGGGAGCTGGACAGCATAGGGATTAATATAAATGAGGAAAGTCCAGATGACTCCTTTACTCAGGAACAATACCTGAAGGATGTTAAATTTGAATCTGGACCTTACTGGGTGCGACTTTCGTGGAAGCTAAACCGTCCAGAATTATCTACTAATTACAGGATGGCGTATGGACAGTTAACGGGCCCAGCTCTGCGAACTGAGCAAGACACCAAAATTATTGACTGCTTATAATGATATAATTAATAAACAGTTAAATAATAAATTGTTCTTTCTTCAGGCGACGATAAATGCACACCTTAAGTGCACAGGTGGTCCACTGAGCGAAGTAATTGGGTAAATAATCTTATGTGGACAATTTCCGGGTGTGACGTCAACTGAAGAGGAACTAATGAGGATATATGAAGGGGTTAATGAAATAATGCAAGGTGCAAGGATGCCCCTGAGGGATTGGAACAGTAATTAGTCCATTTTGAGGGATCAATAAATATGGATAGCCCTGGAGTTGAAGTGCCTATATGCAGTAATGTGCTGGGGCTGACTTGGGATACTGAGAGAGACTTGTTATTGTTAAAGTCTCATAATTCCAGTATGTTCAATAAATTAACCCAGAGAGCATAGGCTTAGTGTCACACCTTACAATAAGAGGGAAATCGTTAATACCAGAAGCATGGAAGTGTGAGTGTGCTTTGGATGGAGCCCTACCTGAGGAGTTAACAGGTGGAAAGAATTAATGGATGATTATGTAAATACCAATGTTGGAGTTCCCAAGCCAGGTGGCCAGTGAAGATGGGAAAATTGTACTCCACATTATTTAAGTCGTCTAACAACGACCTCCGCCCGGCCGCAGTGTGTAAAATATTTAAATTTTTCGAAACTATAGTGCCTTATAGGTGTTTAATGTGTCGATATGGGTCAAAAATGTATTTGAAAATAGGATAGAACCAAGAGTTCCCTTTGTGCCTGCGCGGATGTGGGGGGAGACAGGTCGACACAGGGCATGGAGGCGGCGGGAGTGTTTTGAATGTAGTGAGGAGGCTGTGAAAATTTGGGACCAGGAAATTGGCGTTCACGGCGGCCTAAGGATTAATATAGGCCTCACTTCATAATAGGAAGTGTCGTAACTGTTCCTGGTGAAGAGTGAGGGAATGTGATTTATGAGACCACCGTAATAAAGTGGTAAAATGAGTGAATAATGGTTCGACCGGGGGTGACTGGTGCGTGGCCATGGTGTGTGTCCAGGGGAAATACCCGTGAGTTAATCCTCACTCATCGGTCTCAGATCTTAATGAGTGACCTCTAATGTGTATAATAATTATGAGACATTAAATTGTCTTGTGAATTGTAATGTAATCAGTGATAATAACAGTAAGTTAAGAGAATATGTGAAGTGAAATGAGTCGCCGTTCTCAGAGTGAGCATCTGTTTATCTCGTGTTCCTGTCTCGAGTCTAGTGAAGTTTTTATGGAGTTACGACTTCTAAACCGAGACAAACCAACGGATACCTCGTCCTGCTGGAATAAGAACCGTGTCGGTGTAGCAGGGCATCGAAATGAGATGGTGAATGGAGGAAATAAGGAGCATCAATCACCCACAGTTAAGTAACCCTTCTAGTTATAGTAGACTGATACTGGCCAGTTAGGTATGTTGTAATTGGATAGGTTATGAGTGATCCAGCTACATCAAGTGGCCACCAGAGAATATCTGGTAAGTGGTGGGATTATATACAAGTGTTTTTCCTTGATGGATATATCCAAGTGTAACCTACCCCCCCCCCCTTCATTCAGTTACACTAATATAATCTATACAGTCCACAATTAATTAGAAGCGCCGTACTTGTGGGTGCTATCCAATTTATACTGGTCTCGGATAGATATGGATAAGATTGTGAGGTCGAAGGCCCACCTGCAGTGACCAGAGGTGGTGAAGTTTTCTCACATGTCTACACGGGGTGACTATGGTAAACAATATAGTGTTGTCTCCCAATGAGATTACTTGTATGTATATAATGTTGAGGTACATACAGGTAACACCCCTAGAAAAATTTCCATAATAATAATAATAATAAATTTCAGTTCCACATCCATCACATAGCCAAGAAAATCTCCAAATTAGTAGGAATCGTTTCCAAAATACAATACTATGTACCACAAACTACAAAAAACTGCTGTGCTAGACATCCCACCACTTTTCAAAAGATTCAGCTTACTAAATATACAAGACATATACATTTATTATTGTGTGGTCACTACATATACAGAACATTAAACTCCAGTGTAAACCCTCCTCTAAAACTCCTCCTTAACAGTTACAACAGACCGGGTCACAGACCGGGCCGCGGGGGCGTTGACCCCCGGAACTCTCTCCAGGTAAACTCCATAAAACGTCCGAAGATCTGGACTCACTACTGGAACAGGTCAAGGATCTCCTGACAACTTATATATTTGGAACTTTGTTAAAACAATCATCTTATCTCTCAATATTAACCAAATCAACCAAACATCTGCTAATTAATCTTATCATATGACCTCCTGGCTTTTAATTCTGCCATTTAATAAAATATTACCACCTGCACCATTACTTGTAAGGTAGATTTTGTGTGTAATTTAAACCTTATTTTACCGAACCCTACTTAGTTGTATTAAGTATAAATAAGACTATTAGTATAAATAAGACTGTGAAACAGTTAACCACTATTCCTTGTCTACTTTTAAGTATAGTTACTATGTACTATTATCTAGTTTTAATTAGTTACTATGTATTAGTTTGGCCAAAATGCCTGGACATGATAGTGCTTATCTTTGTACTTAGCAAATCACAATTGTAATTAAACATTGTAATCTTTACAAAGAAATAAACTTTACTTGGGTAAAAAGTCTTCCCCGACCAACGGGAAGTCTGGTTCGATACACAGTATGCTGTCAGTGGCTCTTATATACCAAATATACTGAAAAAAAAACCCATACCACGGACGGGGTTAGAACCCGCGATCAGAGAGTCACTGACCGCGGGTTCTAACCCCGCCCGTGGTATGGTTTGTTTACAATCGTGTCATTACGATTTCGTGAGTCAAATATACAGAAGATTAAGCTGCACTAAATTAAGATAAGATAAGCTAAGAGATAAGATTTCGTTCGGATTTTTAACCCCGAAGGGTTAGCCACCCAGGATAACCCAAGAAAGTCAGTGCGTCATCCAGGACTGTCTAACTTATTTCCATTTTGGTCGTCAATCTTGTCCCCCAGGATGCCACCCACACCAGTCCACTAACACCCGGGTACCTATTTGCTGCTAGGTGAACAGGACAACAGGTGTAAGGAAACGTGTCGAAATGTTTCCACCCGCCGGGAATCGAACCCGGGCCCTCCGTGTGTGAAGCGAGAACTTTAGCCACCAGGCCACACTTTAGGGAAGGTTCATTGATGTTAGTAAGTAAGTAAGTAAATTTATTCAGGTATACACAAATACAGTTACATAGAATTATCATACATAGCAGCATATGTGTAGAGAACCTAGGATAACCCAAAAAAGTCAGACAGAGTGACTTATTTCCATTGTTGGCGAGGGGCTCTTGATTTAGGGAACTGGATATGTGCTTCAGTTCCCTGAATTAAGCCTGAATGCCTTCCACATCCCCCGAGGCGCTATATAATCCTACGGGTTTAGCGCTCCCCTATGTTTATAATAATAATTCTACGAGCACTGGAAGTCCGGGTTCAATACGGCTTCTGGTGTCAGTGGCCCTATAAACCCACAACAACAACAACAGTTTCAGCAGGTTTAAATTGTTAATAACTAATATTATAATTTATAATGTAGCCTTAGATGTTAATATAGGTTAATATTATGTTGTATTAAATAAAGATACTTGATAAATTGTGGCTCCGGTGGCCTGGTTAAGCTATGGCTTCACACACTGGGTCCGGGTTCGATTCCCGGCGGGGTAGAAACATTTCAACGTTTCCTTACACCTGTTGTCCTGTTCACCTAGCAGTAAGTAGGTATCTGGGTGTTAGTGGACTGGTGTGGGTCACATCCTGGGTGTTAGTGGACTGGTGTGGGTCACATCCTGGGTGTTAGTGGACTGGTGTGGGTCACATCCTGGGTGTTAGTGGACTGGTGTGAGTCACATCCTGGGTGTTAGTGGACTGGTGTGGGTGGCATCCTGGGTGTTAGTGGACTGGTGTGGGTCACATCCTGGGTGTTAGTGGACTGGTGTGGGTCACATCCTGGGTGTTAGTGGACTGGTGTGGGTCACATCCTGGGTGTTAGTGGACTGGTGTGGGTGGCATCCTGGGTGTTAGTGGACTGGTGTGGGTCACATCCTGGGTGTTAGTGGACTGGTGTGGGTGGCATCCTGGGTGTTAGTGGACTGGTGTGGGTCACATCCTGGGTGTTAGTGGACTGGTGTGGGTGGCATCCTGGGTGTTAGTGGACTGGTGTGGGTCACATCCTGGGTGTTAGTGGACTGGTGTGGGTCACATCCTGGGTGTTAGTGGACTGGTGTGGGTCACATCCTGGGTGTTAGTGGACTGGTGTGGGTGGCATCCTGGGTGTTAGTGGACTGGTGTGGGTCACATCCTGGGTGTTAGTGGACTCGTGTGGGTGGCATCCTGGGTGTTAGTGGACTGGTGTGGGTCACATCCTGGGTGTTAGTGGACTGGTGTGGGTCACATCCTGGGTGTTAGTGGACTGGTGTGGGTCACATCCTGGGTGTTAGTGGACTGGTGTGGGTCACATCCTGGGTGTTAGTGGACTGGTGTGGGTCACATCCTGGGTGTTAGTGGACTGGTGTGGGTGGCATCCTGGGTGTTAGTGGACTGGTGTGGGTCACATCCTGGGTGTTAGTGGACTGGTGTGGGTCACATCCTGGGTGTTAGTGGACTGGTGTGGGTCACATCCTGGGTGTTAGTGGACTGGTGTGGGTCATATCCTGGGTGTTAGTGGACTGGTGTGGGTCACATCCTGGGTGTTAGTGGACTGGTGTGGGTCACATCCTGGGTGTTAGTGGACTGGTGTGTGTCACATCCTGGGTGTTAGTGGACTGGTGTGGGTGGCATCCTGGGTGTTAGTGGACTGGTGTGGGTGGCATCCTGGGTGTTAGTGGACTGGTGTGGGTGGCATCCTGGGTGTTAGTGGACTGGTGTGGGTCACATCCTGGGTGTTAGTGGACTGGTGTGGGTGGCATCCTGGGTGTTAGTGGACTGGTGTGGGTCACATCCTGGGTGTTAGTGGACTGGTGTGGGTCACATCCTGGGTGTTAGTGGACTGGTGTGGGTCACATCCTGGGTGTTAGTGGACTGGTGTGGGTCACATCCTGGGTGTTAGTGGACTGGTGTGTGTCACATCCTGGGTGTTAGTGGACTGGTGTGGGTGGCATCCTGGGTGTTAGTGGACTGGTGTGGGTGGCATCCTGGGTGTTAGTGGACTGGTGTGGGTCACATCCTGGGTGTTAGTGGACTGGTGTGGGTCACATCCTGGGTGTTAATGGACTGGTGTGTGTCACATCCTGGGTGTTAGTGGACTGGTGTGGGTCACATCCTGGGTGTTAGTGGACTGGTGTGGGTCACATCCTGGGTGTTAGTGGACTGGTGTGGGTGGCATCCTGGGTGTTAGTGGACTGGTGTGGGTCACATCCTGGGTGTTAGTGGACTGGTGTGGGTGGCATCCTGGGTGTTAGTGGACTGGTGTGGGTCACATCCTGGGTGTTAGTGGACTGGTGTGGGTGGCATCCTGGGTGTTAGTGGACTGGTGTGGGTGGCATCCTGGGTGTTAGTGGACTGGTGTGGGTCACATCCTGGGTGTTAGTGGACTGGTGTGGGTGGCATCCTGGGTGTTAGTGGACTGGTGTGGGTCACATCCTGGGGGTTAGTGGACTGGTGTGGGTGGCATCCTGGGTGTTAGTGGACTGGTGTGGGTCACATCCTGGGTGTTAGTGGACTGGTGTGGGTGGCATCCTGGGTGTTAGTGGACTGGTGCGGGTCATATCCTGGGTGTTAGTGAACTGGTGTGGGTGGCATCCTGGGTGTTAGTGGACTGGTGTGGGTCACATCCTGGGTGTTAGTGGACTGGTGTGGGACACATCCTGGGTGTTAGTGGACTGGTGTGGGTCACATCCTGGGTGTTAGTGGACTGGTGTGGGTCACATCCTGGGTGTTAGTGGACTGGTGTGGGTCACATCCTGGGTGTTAGTGGACTGGTGTGGGTCACATCCTGGGTGTTAGTGGACTGGTGTGGGTCACATCCTGGGTGTTAGTGGACTGGTGTGGGACACATCCTGGGTGTTAGTGGACTGGTGTGGGTCACATCCTGGGTGTTAGTGGACTGGTGTGGGTCACATCCTGGGTGTTAGTGGACTGGTGTGGGTCACATCCTGGGTGTTAGTGGACTGGTGTGGGTCACATCCTCTGTGTTAGTGGACTGGTGTGGGTGGCATCCTGGGTGTTTACCTGAAGTTTACCTGGAGAGAGTTCCGGGGGTCAACGCCACTGCGGCCCGGTCTGTGACCAGGCCTCCTGGTGGATCAGAGCCTGATCAACCAGGCTGTTGCTGCTGGCTGCACGCAAACCAACGTACGAGCCACAGCCCGGCTGCTCAAGTACCGACTTTAGGTGCTTGTCCAGTGCCAGCTTGAAGACTGCCAGGGGTCTGTTGGTAATCCCCCTTATGTATGCTGGGAGGCAGTTGAACAGTCTCGGGCCCCTGACACTTATTGTATGGTCTCTTAACGTGCTAGTGACACCCCTGCTTTTCATTGGGGGGATGTTGCATCGTCTGCCAAGTCTTTTGCTTTCGTAGTGAGTGATTTTCGTGTGCAAGTTCGGTACTAGTCCCTCTAGGATTTTCCAGGTGTATATAATCATGTATCTCTCCCGCCTGCGTTCCAGGGAATACAGGTTTAGGAACCTCAAGCGCTCCCAATAATTGAGGTGTTTTATCTCCGTTATGCGTGCCGTGAAAGTTCTCTGTACATTTTCTAGGTCGGCAATTTCACCTGCCTTGAAAGGTGCTGTTAGTGTGCAGCAATATTCCAGCCTAGATAGAACAAGTGACCTGAAGAGTGTCATCATGGGCTTGGCCTCCCTAGTTTTGAAGGTTCTCATTATCCATCCTGTCATTTTTCTAGCAGATGCGATTGATACAATGTTATGGTCCTTGAAGGTGAGATCCTCCGACATGATCACTCCCAGGTCTTTGACGTTGGTGTTTCGCTCTATTTTGTGGCCAGAATTTGTTTTGTACTCTGATGAAGATTTAATTTCCTCATGTTTACCATATCTGAGTAATTGAAATTTCTCATCGTTGAACTTCATATTGTTTTCTGCAGCCCACTGAAAGATTTGGTTGATGTCCGCCTGGAGCCTTGCAGTGTATGCAATGGAAGACACTGTCATGCAGATTCGGGTGTCATCTGCAAAGGAAGACACGGTGCTGTAGCTGACATCCTTGTCTATGTCGGATATGAGGATGAGGAACAAGATGGGAGCGAGTACTGTGCCTTGTGGAACAGAGCTTTTCACTGTAGCTGCCTCGGACTTTACTCTGTTGACGACTACTCTTTGTGTTCTGTTAGTGAGGAAATTATAGATCCATCGACCGACTTTTCCTGTTATTCCTTTAGCACGCATTTTGTGCGCTATTACGCCATGGTCACACTTGTCGAAGTTATTGGACTGGTGTGGGTCACATCCTGGGTGTTAGTGGACTGGTGTGGGTAGCATCCTGGGTGTTAGTGGACTGGTGTGGGTCACATCCTGGGTGTTAGTGGACTGGTGTGGGTCACATCCTGGGTGTTAGTGGACTGGTGTGGGTCACATCCTGGGTGTTAGTGGACTGGTGTGGGTGGCATCCTGGGTGTTAGTGGACTGGTGTGGGTCACATCCTGGGTGTTAGTGGACTGGTGTGGGTGGCATCCTGGGTGTTAGTGGACTGGTGTGGGTGGCATCCTGGGTGTTAGTGGACTGGTGTGGGTCACATCCTGGGTGTTAGTGGACTGGTGTGGGTCACATCCTGGGTGTTAGTGGACTGGTGTGGGTGGCATCCTGGGTGTTAGTGGACTGGTGTGGGTGGCATCCTGGGTGTTAGTGGACTGGTGTGGGTGGCATCCTGGGTGTTAGTGGACTGGTGTGGGTGGCATCCTGGGTGTTAGTGGACTGGTGTGGGTGGCATCCTGGGTGTTAGTGGACTGGTGTGGGTGGCATCCTGGGGGACAAGATTAAGGATCACAATGGAAATAAGTTATACAGTCCTCAATGACCCACTGACTTTCTTGGGTTATCCTGAGTGGCTAACCCTCCGGGGTTAAAAATCCGAATGAAATCTTATCTTACCAAGCACGTCACTAGGCAGTCTATATATATAGGCTAGGATGTTAAAAAATTATGAAGAATAAACTGAATGGTTATATTATGACAATATTTAAAGTGGTGGAGTGGTAAGCCAGTGGAAGGTCTCGGTCAGATGACCAAAAGTTTCAGCTGTGGGTCATATGTAACTAAGACCAGCGTCAGGAAACACTTGGCCTGTTTCCTGACAAACATTACCTAACTTAACTGAACTTAACCAACTGAACTAACTTAACTTAACCTGACCTAACTTGACTTGTACTTGATTATACTTACAGACAGTATAATCGAAGGATTTCACAGCAGAACTCCATTATATTCATTGCAAATATATCTGTATTTTTTATTTTACTCTTAATTACAAACTTCCAGAATAAAAATAAACAATATATATAAGAGACAAACAACTGGAACAGAAAAATTAACTATATAAGAGGTGTAACCATTTATACCTGAGACTGTCTTCAGCAAATGTGCGAAATTTTTTAACTGAGGCCCAAATTCTGTACTTTATTATGCACACAATACCCATGGTGTGGGTGATAGTTGGAATATTGAAGAGGTACATAATGGGTCCAGGGACTGTACCTCAACATTACAGAGGTATATAATGAGTCCAGGGACTATACCTCAACATTACAGAGGTACATAATGGGTCCAGGGACTGTACTTCAACATTACAGAGGTACATGATGGGTCCAGGGACTGTACTTTAACATTACAGAGGTACATAATGGGTCCATGGACTGTACCTCAACATTACAGAGGTACATAATGGGTCCAGGGACTGTACCTCAACATTACAGAGGTACATAATGGGTCCAGGGACTGTACCTCAACATTACAGAAGTATATAATGGGTCCAGGGACTGTACCTCAACATCACAGAAGTATATAATGGGTCCAGGAACTGTACCTCAACATTACAGAGGTACATAATGGGTCCAGGGACTGTACCTCAATATTACAGAGGTATATAATGGGTCCAGGGACTGTACCTCAACATTACAGAGGTATAAAATGGGTCCAGGGACTGTACCTCAACATTACAGAGGTATAAAATGGGTCCAGGAACTGTACCTCAACATTACAGAGGTATAAAATGGGTCCAGGGACTGTACCTCAACATTACAGAGGTATAAAATGGGTCCAGGGACTGTACCTCAACATTAGAGGTATAAAATGGGTCCAGGGACTGTACCTCAACATTACAGAGGTACATAATGGGTCCAGGGACTGTACCTCAACATTACAGAGATACATAATGGGTCCAGGGACTGTACCTCAACATTACAGAGGTACATAATGGGTCCAGGGACTGTACCTCAACATTACAGAGGTACATAATGGGTCCAGGGACTGTACCTCAACATTACAGAGGTACATAATGGGTCCAGTGACTGTACCTCAACATTACAGAGGTACATAATGGGTCCAGGGACTGTACCTCAACATTACAGAGGTACATAATGGGTCCAGGGACTGTACCTCAACATTACAGAGGTACATAATGGGTCCAGGGACTGTACCTCAACATTACAGAGGTACATAATGGGTCCAGGGACTGTACCTCAACATTACAGAGGTACATAATGGGTCCAGTGACTGTACCTCAACATTACAGAGGTACATAATGGGTCCAGGGACTGTACCTCAACATTACAGAGGTACATAATGGGTCCAGGGACTGTACCTCAACATTACAGAGGTACATAATGGGTCCAGTGACTGTACCTCAACATTACAGAGGTACATAATGGGTCCAGGGACTGTACCTCAACATTACAGAGGTACATAATGGGTCCAGGGACTGTACCTCAACATTACAGAGGTACATAATGGGTCCAGGGACTGTACCTCAACATTACAGAGGTACATAATGGGTCCAGGGACTGTACCTCAACATTACAGAGGTACATAATAGGTCCAGGGACTGTACCTCAACATTACAGAGGTACATAATGGGTACAGGGACTGTACCTCAACATTACAGAGGTACACAATGGGTACAGGGACTGTACCTCAACATTACAGAGGTACATAATGGGTCCAGGGACTGTACCTCAACATTACAGAGGTACATAATGGGTCCAGGGACTGTACCTCAGCATTACAGAGGTACATAATGGGTCCAGGGACTGTACCTCAACATTACAGAGGTACATAATGGGTCCAGGGACTGTACCTCAACATTACAGAGATACATAATGGGTCCAGGGACTGTACCTCAACATTACAGAGGTACATAATGGGTCCAGGGACTGTACCTCAACATTACCGAGGTACATAATGGGTCCAGGGACTGTACCTCAACATTACAGAGGTACATAATGGGTCCAGGGACTGTACCTCAACATTACAGAGGTACATAATGGGTCCAGGGACTGTACCTCAACATTACAGAGGTACATAATGGGTCCAGGGACTGTACCTCAACATTACAGAGGTACATAATGGGTCCAGGGACTGTACCTCAACATTACAGAGGTACATAATGGGTCCAGGGACTGTACCTCAACATTATAACTGCTAGATAAGTTACAGTGGTAATAAACAAGTTACAGTGGTAATAAACGAGTTACAGTGGTAATAAACGAGTTACAGTGGTAATAAACAAGTTACAATGGTAATAAACGAGTTACAGTGGTAATAAACGAGTTACAGTGGTAATGAACAAGTTACAGTGGTAATGAACAAGTTACAGTGGTAATAAACAAGTTACAATGGTAATAAACGAGTTACAGTGGTAATAAACGAGTTACAGTGGTAATGAACAAGTTACAGTGGTAATGAACAAGTTACAGTGGTAATAAACAAGTTACAATGGTAATAAACAAGTTACAGTGGTAATAAACAAGTTACAGTGGTAATAAAGTTACATAGTATTTGTATCTGGTCACAATCATAATGAATTATTTATACAGACATCATTTTTTTCATGGTATACCTACTTTAATTCAGAGCTATATCATCTTTCCTGGTTGAAACATGATTATCTGCCATTACTCAAGTGCTATGTGAACCATGCAGATTTAGTGCTTCCTCATTAACATAATCACCTGTACTTTCCAATGCACATTACACTGTACAGTGGTACCTCGAGTTACGAACTTAATTCGTTCCAGAAGGCTGTTCTAGTGCTGTTACCGAACGAATTTGTTCCCATTAGGAATAATTTAAATTAGATTAGTCTCTTTCAGACCCCCAAAAATACACTTACAAAAGCACTTACAAAAATTTACTTACATAATTGTTTGAGTTTGGAGCTGTTTGAAACTTGAGGTGCCACTGTATCTCCAACTTCAGTGTGAAACAGTTGTTGGGTGTTTTGTTTTGCTGTGATCAGTGGGTGGTTCCTCACCTTTGTTCAAGAAATGGTGGGTTGCGAACGTTGTTGCTCTGCAACTTGCTTCTAAAAATGACCTAAATGGTAAATAAGTGTTGGTAACTTCAGAAACAGGTTGCTTCTTCTGTTCATTTGGAGCTGCATCAAGTTTAGGTATGGCTTGGTTATTGGATGTGGAGGTAGTCGGTGATTTCTGTGCTGAAGATGCTTGTGTTGCCTGGGAAGGAGTGTTGCTGCTGATGTTCACTAGCGGTTGTTCCTCGGAGGTTTGTAATTTGTCAAGAGTCCTGCTTTTCACTTCTGCTGAATTTGCACAATATTTTCTCCAGAGCACACATAAGCACACTAACACAAGCAGCAGCAGACACACTATGTTGACCACTATGGCAAAGAGAATATACACTACAGTATCAGAAAAGGAAGATCTTTGGTGAATGCTTGGTGTTGACAGCCTGTAGTCTTCTTCAGTCTCCTGTACCACAAACCTCACGTCACCCTCGTATTCACTAATATTCACCAGAGCACCAGGTTGAAGGACAACTATGTAGTGTGGTGTTTTCATCCCTGTCCCTCCACTCAGGCGGACAAATGCACTTCCACTAGCAACCAAGGCTCGTGGATGCAATTCCTGAATGGTAGTGTTGTATATGTAGAGACTGGCTTGGTTCCCCAAATGTAACCGTACAATAGTGTCTATAATAGAACTGTACAAGAGAGTACTATATTGTTCCACAATCTGGTTTATCTGTAGCAGATTAACATGGCATGATATGAGTGTGAGGTTACCACCTAGAGCTTCCAGTGAGACATTACATAGTGTGGAATGTTCAGCATATAGGTGGTTTACAGCAGGTGGTAAACTGTACAGTGAAGACTTGTACAACCACATGCCCATGTTGTCACAGTTATTAGTGCTCTTTCCAGAATTTTCTTCATCCTCCACAGTGACCACTTGTTCGACCTGTTTCACCTCCAGGTCCACACATACACTGGACCACACCTCCACCTTCCTGGCATTGTAAAGGAGCACCTTCTCCACCTCTGGTCCAGGACTCGTCCGCAGATGAATCGTCTGTCACCATAAATTTGAGTTAGTGTTATTAATTTTATTTGTTAGGGAACCTTGATTAAAAATTAAAGTTTTGTTGATATTTTTATTTGTTCAGATGAGTTGATTGTAATATGCATCCACAACTCACCCTGTGAGTGGCAGTGCAAGTACATGTATAGTTATTATGGAGATACAATGGGCCTTTAATATACCAAATTGGGTATACAGTGGACCCTCGGTTATTGGCCATAATCCATTCCAGAAGGTTGGCCTAAATCCGAAAAGGCCGAAAACCGAAATAATATTTCCATAAGAATTAATGTAATACAATATTTTTAAGATATGTTTAATATACAGTGGTACCTCAGAATATGAATTTATTTTATTCAAGAAGGCTGTTCAAGTGCCGATACCGAACGAATTTGTTCCCATAAGGAATAATGTAAATTAGATTAATCCATTTCAGACCCCCAAACATACACTTACAAAAGCACTTACGTAAATACACTTGCATAATTGTTCGTGTTTTGAGCTGTTCATATCCCGAGGTACCACTGTATTTGTGATCATCACACAATTAATCACATAATGTATTGTTGGATATAATCTCAAAATATTTAATATCTTATTAACACTTAAAGCAGGAAATCATTTCATATATTAAAATCTTAAATAGTTTATTTAAATTGTGGCTAACATATTAATACTTAATCTATTTTATCTTGTATAAAGCAATTTGCCATTTCCTGTTAGATTATCTTAGGATGTTCTTTAAATTCATTTGCAAGTTCTTTGCTGACAATGGTTTTTAAACTTGCTTGTTAAACCAAATTATATTGGACATTCTCTTTTTGTTTAATGCTAGTTTAGCATAGGCATTGCAGAGGTAGGTTTGTTGATTCATTACAAGCAGTTTATTATTATTGTAACTTGTTCAGCTATCAAAACTTTGGGGCCCAGTCCCTGGACCCATTATGTACCTCTGTAATGTTGAGGTACAGTCCCTGGACCCATTATGTACCTCTGTAATGTTGAGGTACAGTCCCTGGACCCTTTATGTACCTCTGTAATGTTGAGGTACAGTCCCTGGACCCATTATGTACCTCTGTAATGTTGAGGTACAGTCCCTGGACCCTTTATGTACCTCTGTAATGTTGAGGTACAGTCCCTGGACCCATTATGTACCTCTGTAATGTTGAGGTACAGTCCCTGGACCCATTATGTACCTCTGTAATGTTGAGGTACAGTCCCTGGACCCATTATGTACCTCTGTAATGTTGAGGTACAGTCCCTGGACCCATTATGTACCTCTGTAATGTTGAGGTACAGTCCCTGGACCCATTATGTACCTCTGTAATGTTGAGGTACAGTCCCTGGACCCATTATGTACCTCTGTAATGTTAAGGTACAGTCCCTGGACCCATTATGTACCTCTGTAATGTTGAGGTACAGTCCCTGGACCCATTATGTACCTCTGTAATGTTGAGGTACAGTCCCTGGACCTATTATGTACCTCTGTAATGTTGAGGTACAGTCCCTGGACCCATTATGTACCTCTGTAATGTTGAGGTACAGTCCCTGGACCCATTATGTACCTCTGTAATGTTGAGGTACAGTCCCTGGACCCATTATGTACCTCTGTAATGTTGAGGTACAGTCCCTGGACCCATTATGTACCTCTGTAATGTTGAGGTACAGTCCCTGGACCCATTATGTACCTCTGTAATGTTGAGGTACAGTCCCTGGACCCATTATGTACCTCTGTAATGTTGAGGTACAGTCCCTGGGCCCATTATGTACCTCTGTAATGTTGAGGTACAGTCCCTGGACCCATTATGTACCTCTGTAATGTTGAGGTACAGTCCCTGGACCCATTATGTACCTCTGTAATGTTGAGGTACAGTCCCTGGACCCATTATGTACCTCTGTAATGTTGAGGTACAGTCCCTGGACCCATTATGTACCTCTGTAATGTTGAGGTACAGTCCCTGGACCCATTATGTACCTCTGTAATGTTGAGGTACAGTCCCTGGACCCATTATGTACCTCTGTAATGTTGAGGTACAGTCCCTGGACCCATTATGTACCTCTGTAATGTTGAGGTACAGTCCCTGGACCCATTATGTACCTCTGTAATGTTGAGGTACAGTCCCTGGACCCATTATGTACCTCTGTAATGTTGAGGTACAGTCCCTGGACCCATTATGTACCTCTGTAATGTTGAGGTACAGTCCCTGGACCCATTATGTACCTCTGTAATGTTGAGGTACAGTCCCTGGACCTATTATGTACCTCTGTAATGTTGAGGTACAGTCCCTGGACCCATTATGTACCTCTGTAATGTTGAGGTACAGTCCCTGGACCCATTATGTACCTCTGTAATGTTGAGGTACAGTCCCTGGACCCATTATGTACCTCTGTAATGTTGAGGTACAGTCCCTGGACCCATTATGTACCTCTGTAATGTTGAGGTACAGTCCCTGGGCCCATTATGTACCTCTGTAATGTTGAGGTACAGTCCCTGGACCCATTATGTACCTCTGTAATGTTGAGGTACAGTCCCTGGACCCATTATGTACCTCTGTAATGTTGAGGTACAGTCCCTGGACCCATTATGTACCTCTGTAATGTTGAGGTACAGTCCCTGGACCCATTATGTACCTCTGTAATGTTGAGGTACAGTCCCTGGACCCATTATGTACCTCTGTAATGTTGAGGTACAGTCCCTGGACCCATTATGTACCTCTGTAATGTTGAGGTACAGTCCCTGGACCCATTATGTACCTCTGTAATGTTGAGGTACAGTCCCTGGACCCATTATGTACCTCTGTAATGTTGAGGTACAGTCCCTGGACCCATTATGTACCTCTGTAATGTTGAGGTACAGTCCCTGGACCCATTATGTACCTCTAATATTTTGACTACCACCCACAGGAGGGGTATTGGGTGCATAATAAAGATATTAAACTAAACTATCGGTACTGTCCTGGCCTGCATCTTTTCCAGATGGTGACCTGGCACAGCATAGGCATCAACTTAATATTCTTAGAGACCTACTTGAAAGGGCATCAAGTTTAACTTGCATAAAGACTAAAAACCTACAATACCATGACTGAAATAATACTTTGTTATAAGTTTCATTCTCCTATGTGTGGGTTATTTGTGTACTTGTGTCCCTGTCAATAAATAAATAAATACCTAATCTATATTTTTTACAAGTACATGTACAAGGTATACAGACCATATTTGACATCAATGACTTTACAGAAAGCCCGTTGTTATGCAGAGCATTTTGGGCAAATTAGGTCAATTTGTCCCCAGCATGCAACCCACTCCAGTCTACCAACACCCAGGTACCTATTTTACTGCTAGGTGAACAGTGACTGCAGGGGGATTGACCCCCAGACCTCAGTGTGTGAGCTGAGTGTTATAGCAATCGACCTACCGGACTGATTAGTGCATACCTTTGTTCTATCCTTGGCATCACAGATGAGAGTCCGTCCACTATGCTGGCATTCTTGTGATGATGTGGCGACTTCTATATCTTCTACATCTACTGCCATCACTCCTTCCTCTATAACACTTGCTACCACCACCACCACCACCACCACCACGGTTGCTATCTGAGGTCTCCAGTTCCATTTTATCATCCTTAGGGATATAAAAAATAGTATACAATTGTTTATCCTGTTTAGTTACCATGAGTATCTTCATAACAGATTTCCTTATTTTTTTCAATAAACTGGATATCTCCCACCAAGGCAGGGTAACCCCCAAAAAAGAAGAAACACTTATATCATCATTCACTCCATCAGTATCTTGCTACAGGGATGACGATACTACCGTTCAAAACTGAAAATATCTCCATCTCTCCATCAGAGTTAAGACACTAGACTTCCAACCTCCAGGACTCAAGCCTGGCTAACCGGTTTCCCTGAATCCCTTCATAAATGTTACTGTGCTCACACTCCAACAACATGACAAGTCATAAAAACTACTTGCCTCCATTCCTATCTAACACGCTCACACATGCTTGCTGGATGTCTAAGCCCCTTGCACACAAAGCCCCCTCCCTCCCTGCAACCTTTCCTTTAATTTCTTTATAATAATAATAATAATAATATCTTAATTTCTACAAGTACATGTACATACAAGGTATACAGACCATAGCTGACGTCAATGGCATACTACGTTACGCACCCAGGTGAAAAAGGCCTGTTATCCTGGGTCGTAAAGGTACCTAGAGTGAAATAAATACAGCAGTAGTCTTTAAATTATATTTTCCTTCACAAAGTATTTACACTTATATACACTATGTACAAGTTTGGAAAATAAATGTATCATGGTGATCAAGAGGCAAGACAACAGCCAGAGACAAGAGACCACAATAATCAACCAGCAGCTGTATGAATCTGACAAGAGCTAACCATGAGTGCCTCAGCATCACCTTAGCAATTGTCTGACCCATATTATGATTGGCTGAACCAAGGCTCCCTTAATCATTAAACCCTTAGCACCTTGGGGCCCCGGTGACCTAGTGGCTAAAGCTCTCGCTTCACACATGGAGGGCCCGGGTTCAATTCTTGGCGGGGTGGAAACATTTCAACGTGTTTCCTTACACCTGTTGTCCTGTTCACCTAGCAGCAAATAGGTACCTGTGTGTTAGTCGAGTAGTGTGGGTCTCATCCTGGGGGACAAGATTGAGGACCCCAATGGAAATAAGTTAGACAGTCCTCGATGACGCACCGACTTTCTTGGGTTATCCTGGGTGACTAACCCTCCAGGGTTAAAAATCCGAAGAAAATCTTATCTTACCCGGTTCACTGGTTGGGAGGCAGCTTATATGGGAGTGTGTACATAAGCTGAATAAAGGCAACGTACTCTTTGCATGCCACATACTACTATATAAAAATCTGCTTGTTATGCAGAGCATTTCCCGCAAATTAGGTCAATTTAGGCCTGGGATATGACACCACGCCAGTCCACTAACACCCAGGATGCCACCCACACCAGTCGTCTAACACCCAGGTACCAATTTTATACTGATGGATGAACAGATAAATGGTGTAAGGAAACACGTCCAATGTTTCCACCCTTGCCAGGAACTGCAGGTGCTCCTGCTTACAGGTGCTCCTGTTTGCAGGTGCTCCTGTTTGCAGGTGCTCCTGCTTGCAGGTGCTCCTGTTTGCAGGTGCTCCTTACAGGTGCTTCTGCTTACAGGCACTCCTATTTGCAGGTGCTCCTGTTTGCAGGTGCTCCTGCTTGCTGCTGCCCTGTAATAGTCAATAAATGGGTTAAATAATGTGTACTCATTATGTACCTCTGTAATCTTTTGACTACCTCCCGCTGGATAGGTATTGCATAGATAATAATAATACAGTGGACCCAACATTACCGTTGGCATCACATAACGTTAAATCCGCATACCGCTACATTTTATCGCCAAGATTTTGCCTCGCATACCGCTAAAAAACCCGCTCAACGCTGTTCGTCCGAGACGCGTCTAATGTGCGCCCTTAACCAGCCTCACATGTTCCGCCGGTGGCATTGTTTACCAGCCAGCCTCTGTGGTAACATCCAAGCATACAATCGGAATATTTCGTATTATTACAGTGTTTCTGGTGATTTTATCTGCAAAATAAGTGACCATGGGCCCCAAGAAAGCTTCTAGTGCCAACCCTACAGCAATAAGGGTGAGAATTACTATAGAGATGAAGAAAGAGATCATTGATAAGTATGAAAGTGGAGTGCGTGTCTCCGAGCTGGCCAGGTTGTATAGTAAACCCCAATCAACCATCGCTACTATTGTGGGCAACAAAAAGACAATCAAGGAAGCTGTTCTTGCCAAAGGTTTAACTGTGTTTTCGAAACAGAGATCGCAAGTGATGGAAGATGTTGAGAGACTGTTATTGGTGTGGATAAATGAGAAACAGATAGCAGGAGATAGCATCTCTCAAGTGATCATAAGTGAAAAGGCTAGGAAGTTGCATCAGGATTTAATTAAAAAAATGCCTGCAACTAGTGATGATGTGAGTGAATTTAAGGCCAGCAAAGGTTGGTTTGAGAGATTTAAGAGGCATAGTGGCATACATAGTGTGATAAGGCATGGTGAGGCTGCCAGTTCGGACCACAAAGCAGCTGAAAAATATGTGCAGGAATTCAAGGAGTACATAGAAACTGAAGGACTGAAACCTGAACAAGTGTTTTATTGTGATGAAACAGGCCTGTTTTGGAAGAAAATGCCAAGCAGGACCTACATTACTCAGGAGGAAAAGGCACTCCCAGGACATAAGCCTATGAAAGACAGGCTTACTCTGTTGATGTGTTCCAATGCTACTGGTGATTGCAAAGTGAAGCCTTTATTAGTGTATCACTCTGAAACTCCCAGACCGTTCAGGCAAAAGAATGTCCTCAAGGAAAATTTGTGTGTGCTGTGGAGGGCAAACAGTAAGGCATGGGTCACTAGGGACTTTTTCTATGACTGGTTACACCATGCATTTGCCCCCAATGTGAAAGATTACCTAACTGAAAAGAAATTAGAACTTAAGTGCCTCCTGGTGTTAGACAATGCCCCTGGTCATCCTACAGATGTGGCAGAGCGACTTTATGGGGACATGAGCTTCATTAAGGTGAAGTTTTTGCCTCCTAATACCACTCCTCTCCTGCAGCCCATGGACCAGCAGGTTATTGCAAACTTCGAAAAACTGTACACAAAAGCTCTGTTTGAAAGGTGCTTTGTAGTGACCTCAGAAACTCAACTGACTCTAAGAGAGTTTTGGAGAGATCACTTTAATATCCTCAATTGTGTAAACCTTATAGGTAAGGCTTGGGAGGGAGTGACTAAGAGGACCTTGAACTCTGCTTGGAAGAAACTGTGGCCAGAATGTGTAGACCAAAGGGATTTTGAAGGGTTTCAGGCTAACCCTGAGAATCCTATGCCAGTTGAGGAATCCATTGTGGCATTGGGAAAGTCCTTGGGGTTGGAGATTAGTGGGGAGGATGTGGAAGAGTTGGTGGTGGAGGACAATAAAGAACTAATCACTGATGAGCTGCTAGATCATCTTCATCAGCATGACGCCAGACCTGAGGAAACTGGTTCGAAGGAGGGGAGAGAGAAATTGAAGAAATTGCCTACTACAAAGATTAAGGAAATTGTGCAAAGTGGCTTGAAGTGCAAACCTTCATGGATGAAAATCACCCTCACACTGCTATTGCAAGCCGTGCTGGTGACTATTACACTGACAATGTTGTGAAACATTTTAGGGAAGCCATAAAGGAACGAGAGGTACAGGCCACTATGGACAGATATGTTGTGCGACAGAAGTCCAGTGACTCTGAAGCTGGTCCTAGTGGCATTAAAAGAACAAGGGAAGTAACCCCAGAAAAGGACTTGACACCTCAAGTCTTAATGGAAGGGGATTCCCCTTCTAAACACTAAGACTCTCTCCTCCTCCCATCCCATCAATCATCACCAGATCTTCAATAAAAGTAAGTGTCATGTAATTGTGCATGCCTTTTTCAGTTTGTGTGTATTAAAATTAATATTTCATGTGGTAATTTTTTTTTTTTCATACTTTGGGGTGTCTTGCATGGATTAATATGATTTCCATTATTTATGGGGAAAATTCATTTGCATAACGATAATTAAGCATAACAATGAGCTCTCTTGCACGGATTAATATCGCTATGCGGGGGTCCACTGTATTAACCTAACTGCCCTCCTTGTAATTCCCAAAATTAAATTTTTGACCATTAAAGATCGTATATATATATATATATATATATATATATATATATATATATATATATATATATATATATATATATATATATATATATATATATATATATATGCAATTATTTATTACCCTTTTTAATCTTAAGGTTTAAGTTAGCCTGAAATGCTTTGTATAAGAATGGCTCTCTGCACACTAAGTAATGCATATAAGTACACTTCGCTCAGGTCACATAAACTACAGTGAGTGAAACATCACAAGAGAAAACACCCAATAAACCATGCTAGATAGGACCATCCACAGGTTAAATATGACTCACCAGGTATGATACTGGTCCCTCACGACAGGAGCGGCAGTTCGACCCATGACAATGTAAAAAGGAGAGTACAAATTTAGTAAACTCACATATATATGTAACAGCGTAGGTGTTATAAGTGCAAATGATGGTCGCCAACACATACTGTGATGAGATATCTGATTATCTGATAACCTTAAGATAACACCTGTGTTGTGTTGGCCAGGATCTTCACTCAAGAGGCGCTCTTCTTCCTCGGATCAAACCTCAGTCCCATTCACCAGCTACTGTATAATACATACAGGTTTAGCGCTTACTATTGTTATTGTTACTGATATTATAATTGTTATTGTTGCTATTATTATTATATTTTATTGTTATTATTTCATAATATATTTTTAAATTTTACTTACGTTGATATTATCTAAAGACATAATAAAAGTTAATTATATTGGATGTTTTATCAAAGTTATTGATAATGGGAGTGATAATGTCAGAGGATCTCACTCTTAAAGATCACAACAATGTATCTACCACAGATGTCAGGAAAAATGATAGGATGAATAATGAGAACCTTCAAAACTAGGGATGCCAAGCCCATGATGATTATCATCAGATCGCTTGTTCTCTCTAGCTTGGAATATTGCTGTCACTAACTGCGCCTTTCAAGGCAGGCAAAATTACTGACCTGGAAAATGTACAGATAACTTTCATGGTACACATAAGTACAATAAAGCACCTAAAGTCCCTTAATTTGTATTCCCTGGAATGCAGGCAAGAAAGATACATGATAGTATACACTTTGAAAATTCTAGAGGGATTAGTCCCAAATCTGCACACAAAAATCACTCCCTATGAAAGAAAAGACTCGGCAGGAGATGCAACATTCCCCAAGTGAAAAGCAGAGGTGCCACGAGTACACTGTGAGACAACACAATAAGTGCCAGGGGCCCAAGACTGTTCAACTACATAAGATGAATCACTAGTACACCCCTGGTTGTGTTCAAGACCCCTGGCTGTCTTTCAAGACCCCTGGCTGTCTTTCAAGACCCCTGGTTGTCTTCAAGACCCCTGGTTGTCTTCAAGACCCCTGGTTGTCTTCAAGACCCCTGGTTGTCTTCAAGACCCCTGGTTGCCTTCAAGACCCCTGGTTGTCTTCAAGACCCCTGGTTGTCTTCAAGACCCCTGGTTGTCTTCAAGACCCCTGGTTGTCTTCAAGACCCCTGGTTGCCTTCAAGACCCCTGGTTGCCTTCAAGACCCCTGGTTTTCTTCAAGACCCCTGGTTGTCTTCAAGACCCCTGGTTGTCTTCAAGACCCCTGGTTGCCTTCAAGACCCCTGGTTGTCTTCAAGACCCCTGGTTGCCTTCAAGATCCCTGGTTGTCTTCAAGACCCCTGGTTGTCTTCAAGACCCCTGGTTGTCTTCAAGACCCCTGGTTGCCTTCAAGACCCCTGGTTACCTTCAAGACCCCTGGTTGCCTTCAAGACCCCTGGTTGTCTTCAAGACCCCTGGTTGTCTTCAAGACCCCTGGTTGTCTTCAAGAAGGTGCAGGACAGACAAAAAGTCAGTACCTGATCAGCCAGGCTGTGGTTGGTACATTGGTTTACATGCGGCCAGTTGTAACAGCCTGGCTGATCAGGTCCTGATCCACCATGAGGCCTGGTCATGGACCTGACCGATGGAGTGTTAGCCCCTGAACCCTTCTCCAGGTATACTACAGGTATTTATTCTCTGAGACATAGACACACACACACACACACACACATATATATATATATATATATATATATATATATATATATATATATATATATATATATATATATATATACATGTATACAAACTTCTGTGCTGCTTATATATAAAAAGACATATAGTTTGTTGCAGTAATAACACCAGGAGGCAGCTCTGATGAAAACTCACACTCACACGAGCTTTTAAATCTCTGCACAAAATTCAATTTAAACCAGCAAATAATAGAGCCTACTAGACTGGAGAATACACTAGACCTCATCTTCACTAACAATGATGATCTGATAAGAAATGTCACCATATCAAAAACAATATACTCAGATCACAACATAATTGAGGTTCAGACATGTATGCGTGGAGCCCCAGACCGACATAATGAAATTAGTCACGAGGGAGCATTCACCAAATTCAACTTCAATAAGAAAAACATAAAGTGGGACCAAGTAAACCAAGTCCTAACCGATATAAGCTGGGAAGATATACTAAGCAACACAGACCCAAACTTATGCCTAGAACAGATTAACTCGGTGGCACTCGATGTATGCACAAGGCTTATTCCTCTAAGAAAAAGGAGGAGTAGATGTAAAATAGAAAGAGACAGGCGCTCCCTTTACAGGCGACGGAAAAGAATAACAGAGCGGCTAAAAGAGGTCAATATATCTGAAATGCGTAGGGAGACACTGGTCAGAGAAATAGCAAGCATCGAACTTAAGCTAAAAGAATCCTTTAGGAGTCAGGAATCGCGGGAAGAACTAAAAGCCATAAATGAAATCGAAAGAAACCCAAAGTATTTCTTCTCCTATGCCAAATCAAAATCGAGAACAATGTCCAGTATTGGGCCCCTACTTAAACAAGATGGGTCCTACACAGATGACAGCAAGGAAATGAGTGAGCTACTCAAGTCCCAATATGACTCAGTTTTTAGCAAGCCGCTAACCAGACTGAGAGTCGAAGATCAAAATGAATTTTTTATGAGAGAGCCACAAAATTTGATTAACACAAGCCTATCTGATGTTATCCTGACGCCAAATGACTTCGAACAGGCGATAAATGACATGCCCATGCACTCTGCCCCAGGGCCAGACTCATGGAACTCTGTGTTCATCAAGAACTGCAAGAAGCCCCTATCACGAGCCTTTTCCATCCTATGGAGAGGGAGCATGGACACGGGGGTCGTCCCTCAGTTACTAAAAACAACAGACATAGCCCCACTCCACAAAGGGGGCAGTAAAGCAACAGCAAAGAACTACAGACCAATAGCACTAACATCCCATATCATAAAAATCTTTGAAAGGGTCCTAAGAAGCAAGATCACCACCCATCTAGAAACCCATCAGTTACACAACCCAGGGCAACATGGGTTTAGAACAGGTCGCTCCTGTCTGTTTCAACTACTGGATCACTACGACAAGGTCCTAAATGCACTAGAAGACAAAAAGAATGCAGATGTAATATATACAGACTTTGCAAAAGCCTTCGACAAGTGTGACCATGGCGTAATAGCGCACAAAATGCGCGCTAAAGGAATAACAGGAAAAGTCGGTCGATGGATCTATAATTTCCTCACTAACAGAACACAGAGAGTAGTCGTCAACAGAGTAAAGTCCGAGGCAGCTACGGTGAAAAGCTCTGTTCCACAAGGCACAGTACTAGCTCCCATCTTGTTCCTCATCCTCATATCCGACATAGACAAGGATGTCAGCCACAGCACCGTGTCTTCCTTTGCAGATGACACCCGAATCTGCATGACAGTGTCTTCCATTGCAGACACTGCAAGGCTCCAGGCGGACATCAACCAAATCTTTCAGTGGGCTGCAGAAAACAATATGAAGTTCAACGATGAGAAATTTCAATTACCCAGATATGGTAAACATGAGGAAATTAAATCTTCATCAGAGTACAAAACAAATTCTGGCCACAAAATAGAGCGAAACACCAACGTCAAAGACCTGGGAGTGATTATGTCGGAGGATCTCACCTTCAAGGACCATAACATTGTATCAATCGCATCTGCTAGAAAAATGACAGGATGGATAATGAGAACCTTCAAAACTAGGGAGGCCAAGCCCATGATGACACTCTTCAGGTCACTTGTTCTATCTAGGCTGGAATATTGCTGCACTCTAACAGCACCTTTCAAGGCAGGTGAAATTGCCGACCTAGAAAATGTACAGAGAACTTTCACGGCGCGCATAACGGAGATAAAACACCTCAATTACTGGGAGCGCTTGAGGTTTCTAAACCTGTATTCCCTGGAACGCAGGAGGGAGAGATACATGATTATATACACCTGGAAAATCCTAGAGGGACTAGTACCGAACTTGCACACGAAAATCACTCACTATCAAAGCAAAAGACTTGGCAGACGATGCACCATCCCCCCAATGAAAAGCAGGGGTGTCACTAGCACGTTAAGAGACCATACAATAAGTGTCAGGGGCCCGAGACTGTTCAACTGCCTCCCAGCACACATAAGGGGGATTACCAACAGACCCCTGGCAGTCTTCAAGCTGGCACTGGACAAGCACCTAAAGTCAGTTCCTGATCAGCCGGGCTGTGGCTCGTACGTTGGTTTGCGTGCAGCCAGCAGCAACAGCCTGGTTGATCAGGCGCTGATCCACCAGGAGGCCTGGTCACAGACCGGGCCGCGGGGGCGTTGACCCCCGAAACTCTCTCCAGGTAAACTCCAGGTAGTCATATACAGACCTCTCAGTATGTATACACTGAGCAGACACCACTCCCATGAGCCCTCCTAGGGTGGGGAAGGTGCCAGAGCCAGAGCTTGCTACCACCTGCACCTCACAAGATTGCCATTTCCACGAGCCCCCTTGGGGCGGGGAAGTTGGCAGACCAGAGGCCTAGCTTCTCCCTATGAGCCCCGTGTGGGTGGGGAAAGGGGCTAGGCCTGGGAACAGTTGGTCCCGAGGATGAGGAGGTACTTGTACCTCCTCCCATAGCAGACATAGGTCTAAGACACTCCCAAGACGGAGCCAAGGCCGGGTCACCATCTGGAAAAGTATACTCAGCTATTTTAATTATCGTTAAAAAAAATTATTTTTAGCTGTGGCTCGTACGTTGGATTGCGTGCTGCCAGCAGTAACAGCCTGGTTGATCAGGCTCTGATCCACCAGGAGGCCTGGTCACAGATCGGGCCTCGGGGGCGTTGACCCCCGGAACTCTCTCCAGGTAAACTCCAGATGGCTGACTGCCACTGGCAGGACAGTCTCTCTGCTGTCTAGTAATCTGCCTGTGACCAAAAGCTCCAGCTGTGGGTCATCTGACCAAAACCCGCATTAGGAAACACTTGTCCTGTTTCCTCCCCTCAAGGAAGGTTCCTTGATGTTGGTGAGGGGCTCTTGATTTAGGGAATTGGATCTGTGCTCCAGTTCCCCGAATTAAGCTTATCTCCCAAAACATACTCAACCCCTGCCAATTTGGATTCAGGCCAAATAAAAATACTAATGATGCTATTATACACATGCTAGAACATATATACACTGCAATAGAGAAAAAAGAAGTCCCACTGGGGATCTTCATTGACTTACGTAAAGCTTTTGATACAGTTAACCATGACTTGCTCCACGTAAAATTGTCACACTATGGTATAAGAGGGCACTCCCTCAACTACCTCAAGTCATACCTCAGCAACAGAAGCCAATATGTGTATGCAAATGGGGCAAACTCTTCTGCACAACCAATTACAGTTGGTGTCCCACAGGGAAGTGTCCTTGGCCCTCTTCTCTTTCTCCTATACATAAATGACCTACCAAATGCTTCGCAATTACTCAAACCCACACTATTTGCAGATGACACTACATACGTCTTCTCCCACCCGAGCCCAGTCACGCTAGCCAATACTGTAAATACCGAATTACAGAAAATATCTACCTGGATGAGGACTAACAAACTTACACTAAACATTGACAAAACCTACTTCATTCAGTTTGGTAACAGAGCTACAGATGTCCCTCTTAACATAATGATAAACGGATCACCTATCACAAAGCTAACAGAGGGAAAATTCTTAGGAATCCACCTTGATAATAGACTCAAATTTCATACACATATACAACAAATTTCTAAGAAAATTTCCAAGACTGTAGGCATACTATCGAAGATACGGTACTATGCTCCACAGTCAGCCCTCCTGGCCCTATATCACTCTCTTATTTACCCCTATCTCACCTATGGAATTTGTGCATGGGGCTCAACAACAAGTAACCATCTCAGACCACTAATTACCCAACAAAAGGCTGCAGTTAGAATGATAACAAATTCTCACTATAGGCAGCACACTCCACCAATATTCAATACACTAAACATATTCACCATACAAAACATTCATACTTATTACTGCACCTACTACATACATAGAACACTTAACTCTGATATTAACCCTCCCCTCAAACATCTCCTTGCCAACCTCAACAGAACACATGACCATAACACAAGGCACAGATCACTCTTTGATGTTCCTCGTGTCCATCTCACACTATGCAAAAACTCAATGCACATAAAAGGCCCTAAAATCTGGAACTCATTACCTGTAAATATAAAAGAAACACTACCTGTTTATAAATTCAAGTCTCTTCTTCACCAACGTCAAAGACCTGGGAGTGATCATGTCGGAGGATCTCACCTTCAAGGACCATAACATTGTATCAATCGCATCTGCTAGAAAAATGACAGGATGGATAATGAGAACCTTCAAAACTAGGGAGGCCAAGCCCATGATGACACTCTTCAGGTCACTTGTTCTATCTAGGCTGGAATATTGCTGCACACTAACAGCACCTTTCAAGGCAGGTGAAATTGCCGACCTAGAAAATGTACAGAGAACTTTCACGGCGCGCATAACGGAGATAAAACACCTCAATTATTGGGAGCGCTTGAGGTTCCTAAACCTGTATTCCCTGGAACGCAGGAGGGAGAGATACATGATTATATACACCTGGAAAATCCTAGAGGGACTAGTACCGAACTTGCACACGAAAATCACTCACTACGAAAGCAAAAGACTTGGCAGACGATGCACCATCCCCCCAATGAAAAGCAGGGGTGTCACTAGCACGTTAAGAGACCATACAATAAGTGTCAGGGGCCCGAGACTGTTCAACTGCCTCCCAGCACACATAAGGGGGATTACCAACAGACCCCTGGCAGTCTTCAAGCTGGCACTGGACAAGCACCTAAAGTCAGTTCCGGATCAGCCGGGCTGTGGCTCGTATGTTGGTTTGCGTGCAGCCAGCAGCAACAGCCTGGTTGATCAGGCTCTGATCCACCAGGAGGCCTGGTCTCAGACCGGGCCGCGGGGGCGTTGACCCCCGGAACTCTCTCCAGGTAAACTCCAGGTAAACTCACCCAAAACCAAATAAATACTGAATAACTGAACCTTATAAATTGTATATCTTAAATGTTTCTCACAATTATATCACATAAATGTTAAACCTAAAACACAATCTAACTTTATTATTTTTTAAATACACTACCTAACAGAATACTCCATTCTACTGAATTTACATACCCCTCAAGGAAGGTTCCTTGATGTTGGTGAGGGGCTCTTGATTTAGGGAATTGGATCTGTGCTCCAGTTCCCCGAATTAAGCCTGAATGCCTTCCACATCCCCCCCCCCCAGGCGCTGTATAATCCTCCGGGTTTAGCGCTTCCCCCTTGATTATAATAATAATAATAATACTGAATTTACAACAATGCATACAACCATATGACCTGTCTTTGTAATACTCACTTGTACTTTATAGTAATCTGTTTACATTAATGTTTTATCACTGATTTCATCATTGCTTAGTTAATCTTAAGTTAATTTTAAGCCAGCCTGTAATGCTATGCATAGTATAAGTGGCTTTGGCATGCTGCTCTTATCTGTATTTTTTGTACCTCTGTATGTGTGTTCAAATTTTTAAATAAATAAATAAATAAATAAATAAATGCCTTCCACATCCCCCCCCCAGACGCTGTATAATCCTCCGGGTTTAGCGCTTCCCCCTTGATTATAATAATAATAATAATAATTGTCCTGTTTCCTGACAAATGCTACTTAATCTAACCCATGTTTGGGAGAGTATATATAACTTGTGTGTATCTCAGTGGGACTTTCGTCTTGGTTGTCTGCAGGTCTCGTTCGTCTTGGGCTGCCTTCCTCTGCACTCCTGTAGTTGTCTTCTACACTGTTAATGTCTTCACATTCTTCAAGCTGACGTCTTCACAGTCTCCAAGTTGACGTCTGCTTTGCATTCTTAATAATAATAAGTTTATTTCTTTGTAAAGGTTACAATGTGTAATTACCGTTTTGATTTGCTAAGTACAGATTATTATTATTATAATCATGGGGAAGCGCTAAACCCGGAGGATTATACAGCGCCTGGGGGGGGGGATGTGGAAGGCATTCAGGCTTAATTCGGGGAACTGGAGCACAGATCCAATTCCCTAAATCAAGAGCCCCTCACCAACATCAAGGAACCTTCCTTGAGGGGCTAAGTACAGAGATAGCCACTATCTTGCTGAGGCATCATGGGCTGCCTTCCTCTCTCAGACTTACCTGGAGTTCATTACCTTTGTAAATTGTGAGTTCATTACCTTTGTAAATTGTGAGTTCATTACCTCTGTGACTTGCTCAGCTATCAAAACTTTGGAGTCCAGTCCCTGGACCAATTATGTACCTCTGTAATCTTTTGACTACCGCCCACAGGATGGGTATGGGGTGCATAATAAACATATTAAACTAACTAACTAACTCTGCACTCCTGGTGCTGCCTTTCAACTCCTCCAGTAAACCACAGCTCCTCCCTCAAGTTATACAAGCATCTGAAGCTTGTCGTCTTCACGAGACAATACTTGGGTTGTCGTCCCTCGAGTGGATTGCAGTCCTCCATCGGCGACACTTCACCCTCTATTCCATTCCACTTTACCAACACATCCATCAACTGAATCTACTGAAAACTTAAGGTACAAGCCTGTCAAGTAAGTGTGTTTATTACACACGTACTTGACCAGCTAAGTGCTCTATTGGTAGTGTGTTTTCACCTTTTATTGGCACCTCTACTGCTACTTTGTTACATAGTTTGTTTGCTGTTGCCCTATGTTACCCACGATGTCTGTTTCTCAACCATTTGCTAACACCACTTTATTCCTAATATATTCTAAACCTAACAAAGAATCTATTGACCCTGCTAACCTACTATCTCAATTTAAGTTTTTAAAGATTGCTTTATACAAAACCTATTGATCTATTAATGTTAGAGCTTAGCTCTAACTACCTTAGCTCATTATTTTACATTTGTTAAATAATTCAGGTGCTATTTTTTAGCTTAAGACTATTTACTTTGTTTTATACTTAATTCTAACTATAGATTCACTACAAATCTTATGATTACAAGCATTGATCCTGATACCAACCTCTTATTTAATGACTTAAATGAATCAAACAGTTACTGTAATTACTACACTGCAGAACAATCAAAGGCACTTCTCAGTGCCAACAACAACATAACTATCTTTAACTACAATATCAGATCTTTAAGTAAACATTACGATGACCTCATAGCATTACTAAATTCCTTACATGCCAATATGTCCATCATTACACTAACTGAAACCTGGCTAAAGCCTGATAGTACAGATGTCTATGCCATTCCTGGTTACACAGCCATACACAACTGTAGGCCAGACCAACAAGGGGGTGGCACAGCCATATACTACTCAGACCAACTAGAATGTATCACTAATACTTGCACAAGGGATGAACATGGGGAATATATAATAGCCAAATTCAAATCCAAATACCTACAAAAACCTCTCACATTGATAAACATCTACAGAGTTCCACAGTCAAACATTAGCCAATTTAGTCAAAACCTAGGAAGTATGATAACTGATGCACGCATGAACAAAGATCACTTACTACTCTCAGGTGACTTCAATATAAATCTCCTGCAAGACCAGGACCCACACGTTACTGAATTCACAAACACAATGAGTAACTGTATGTTGCTACCAACAGTAACAAAACCTACAAGAGTTACAGAGACAAGTGTTTCCCTACTTGACCACATCTGGACCAACACCATATCCCCTTTAAAATCAGGCATAATTACAGATAATACCACAGACCACTACCCTACTTTTCTCATAACAACTCTTGGTAAATTACCCCAAGACACTACTAAAGTCACCTTCAGACTTCACAATGAGGTAGCCATTAATAACTTCACAACAGCAGTAGCAAACATTGACTGGCACACTGAGCTAGAAATCTATACAGATATTGACGAATGTATTAATAATTTTCTAAAAAAGACCCAATACCTCTATAACAAGCACTGCCCTAAAAAAACTAAACAGATGACAGCTAAGAGACTGAACAGTCCCTGGCTAACACCCAGCATTCTTAAATCCATAAATACAAAACACCAATATGAAAAACAGTACAGAATGGGTCACATAACCAGAGACCAAACAAAACGTTACTCGTCAATCCTAACCAGCCTGATAAGAAGGGCAAAAAAATTGTATTATGAGAACAGATTATCCAACTTACGAGGTGATATAAAAAAGACCTGGAAAACCCTATCAGAAATTCTAGGAACAAAAAAGATATCACGAAATAGCGAAATAAAATTAGCAAAATCAGATGAACCCCAACTCCCACCAACAGAAACAGCAAACAGACTCAATGACTTCTCCACTATAGGACAAAACCTTGCCAATAAAATCCCAAGCTCAGATACCCCACCAAATGACTACCTCACCGGCAACTACCCGAACACACTGTTCCTAGCTCCGACTAACCCATACGAAGTCTCCCTTATTATCAACACACTAAAAAACAAGGCAGGAGATTTAAATACCTTACCACCCTTTATATACAAAAAAGTGTCACAAGTGCTATCACCAATCATTGCAACACTCTTTAACAAATCCATTGAATCCTCCACCTTCCCTACAGTACTCAAAATAGCAAGGGTCACCCCGATCCACAAAGGAGGAGACCAAACAGAGTTGAATAACTATAGGCCAGTATCCAACTTACACTCTCTCTCAAAAATCTTCGAAAAATTAATTCATAAACGAATCTACTCCTACCTTATCTCCCAAAACATACTCAACCCCTGCCAATTTGGATTCAGGCCAAATAAAAATACTAATGATGCTATTATACACATGCTAGAACATATATACACTGCAATAGAGAAAAAAGAAGTCCCACTGGGGATCTTCATTGACTTACGTAAAGCTTTTGATACAGTTAACCATGACTTGCTCCACGTAAAATTGTCACACTATGGTATAAGAGGGCACTCCCTCAACTACCTCAAGTCATACCTCAGCAACAGAAGCCAATATGTGTATGCAAATGGGGCAAACTCTTCTGCACAACCAATTACAGTTGGTGTCCCACAGGGAAGTGTCCTTGGCCCTCTTCTCTTTCTCCTATACATAAATGACCTACCAAATGCTTCGCAATTACTCAAACCCACACTATTTGCAGATGACACTACATACGTCTTCTCCCACCCGAGCCCAGTCACGCTAGCCAATACTGTAAATACCGAATTACAGAAAATATCTACCTGGATGAGGACTAACAAACTTACACTAAACATTGACAAAACCTACTTCATTCAGTTTGGTAACAGAGCTACAGATGTCCCTCTTAACATAATGATAAACGGATCACCTATCACAAAGCTAACAGAGGGAAAATTCTTAGGAATCCACCTTGATAATAGACTCAAATTTCATACACATATACAACAAATTTCTAAGAAAATTTCCAAGACTGTAGGCATACTATCGAAGATACGGTACTATGCTCCACAGTCAGCCCTCCTGGCCCTATATCACTCTCTTATTTACCCCTGTCTCACCTATGGAATTTGTGCATGGGGCTCAACAACAAGTAACCATCTCAGACCACTAATTACCCAACAAAAGGCTGCAGTTAGAATGATAACAAATTCTCACTATAGGCAGCACACTATACCAATATTCAATACACTAAACCTACTCACCATACAAAACATCCATACTTATTACTGCATCTATTACATACATAGAACACTTAACTCTGATATTAACCCTCCCCTCAAACATCTCCTTGCCAACCTCAACAGAACACATGACCATAACACAAGGCACAGATCACTCTTTGATGTTCCTCGTGTCCATCTCACACTATGCAAAAACTCAATGCACATAAAAGGCCCTAAAATCTGGAACTCATTACCTGTAAATATAAAAGAAACACTACCTGTTTATAAATTCAAGTCTCTTCTCAAAGATCACTTACTCACCCAAAACCAAATAAATACTGAATAACTGAACCTTATAAATTGTATATCTTAAATGTTTCTCACAATTATATCACATAAATGTTAAACCTAAAACCCAATCTAACTTTATTATTTTTTAAATACACTACCTAACAGAATACTCCATTCTACTGAATGTACAACAATGCATACAACCATATGACCTGTCTTTGTAATACTCACTTGTACTTTATAGTAATCTGTTTACATTAATGTTTTATCACTGATGTCATCATTGCTTAGTTAATCTTAAGTTAATTTTAAGCCAGCCCGTAATGCTATGCATAGTATAAGTGGCTTTGGCATGCTGCTCTTATCTGTTTTTTTTTGTACCTCTGTATGTGTGTTCAAATTTTTAAATAAATAAATAAATAAACTTTGCGGTGAGCTGGACTCCTGAGCGCACAGCCAGTGTCCCAAAGCTCGTCGATAATGTTATTCTGGCCGCACATGTGTGTGACTGTAATGACCTAAAACTCGACCTTCCAAGCAGAAATGACGTAACTATTGAGGGCATGTACAGACCTCCCTCTTCACACATCCTTAAAATTCGTGCCTTGACATATGTTATTCCCACTACCTCTCTTTACATCCCTAATTTCATTCCTACCCTGCAATGCCTTAAATGCTACAACTTCGGGCATGAAAAATTTTGCACCAAGCCTCAAATCTCATCTAAATATTTAGTTCATCTTCAGAGTATTACTGGACAAAATGCTCCCTCCCAGTAAAATGTTCAGTCTGTCAACAACCACACTCTGTCACCTCCTATCAGTGCCCCAAACATAAAGAATACACCCTTTCTTTACGTTCTAATAAGCCAATCAATTCTCCTAACCCCTTCTCTTCTCAACCCCAACCCCCTCTAATTTCTGCTAATTTCCCACCTCTATCTACTCCAATGACTCCTACAAACACTTCACACAGCCCTCCTAACACTACACACATTCCAACATTCACATCTCCCTCTTATACAAATGTCATCAGTGGCCTCATCATATCTGATCCTTCTCCTACTATTTCTTGTCAGCTTGTTTGATCACTACTATTGTACAAACCTCTATTACTCTTGCTAAATATTTTGATGTTAATTTTCCTAAACTTCTTAATGGCCTCCTCTCTGCCCATGATTTAATCTCATTTTTTCTCCCAACTTCTCTCTACCTCATCCTCGCCCTGAAAATGACCTGCTTGAATTCATTGTATCTTCCTTGGCTGCCTCTGACAAAAATAACCCTCACACAACTTTATCCTCTACACCAACCCTCACTGAGCCCTCTTCTTCTTCCAACACACCTGCTTACACTGAACCTTCCACATCTGCAACACCCACACCAACCCTCACTGAGCCCTCTTCTCCTTCCAACACACCTGCTTACACTGAACCTTCCACATCTGCAACACCCACACCAACCCTCACTGAGCCCTCTTCTCCTTCCAACACACCTGCTTACACAACCTTCCACATCTGCAACACTCACACCAACCCTCACTGAGCCCTCTTCTCCTTCCAACACACCTGCTTACACAACCTTCCACATCTGCAACACCCACACCAACCCTCACTGAGCCCTCTTCTCCTTCCAACACACCTGCTTACACAACCTTCCACATCTGCAACACCCACACCAACCCTCACTGAACCTTCTTCTCCTTCCAACACACCTGCTTACACTGAACCTTCCACATCTGCAACACCCACACCAACCCTCACTGAACCTTCTTCTCCTTCCAACACACCTGCTTACACTGAACCTTCCACATCTGCAACACCCACACCAACCCTCACTGAGCCCTCTTCTCCTTCCAACACACCTGCTTACACAACCTTCCACATCTGCAACACCCACACCAACCCTCACTGAACCTTCTTCTCCTTCCAACACACCTGCTTACACAACCTTCCACATCTGCAACACCCACACCAACCCTCACTGAGCCCTCTTCTCCTTCCAACACACCTGCTTACACAACCTTCCACATCTGCAACACCCACACCAACCCTCACTGAACCTTCTTCTCCTTCCAACACACCTGCTTACACTGAACCTTCCACATCTGCAACACCCACACCAACCCTCACTGAGCCCTCTTCTCCTTCCAACACACCTGCTTACACTGAACCTTCCACATCTGCAACACCCACACCAACCCTCACTGAACCTTCTTATCCTTCCAACACACCTGCTTACACTGAACCTTCCACATTTGCAACACCCACACCAACCCTCACTGAACCTTCTTCTCCTACCAACACACCTGCTTACACTGAACCTTCCACATCTGCAACACCCACACCAACCCTCACTGAACCTTCTTCTCCTTCCAACACACCTGCTTACACTGAACCTTCCACATCTGCAACACCCACACCAACCTTCACTGAGCCGCCTTCTCCTTCCTCTTCCACATTTCTTGTACCCCCCTGGTGCTTTCTTCAACAACCTCTCAACAACCTCTCCCAGCCCCTGCCCCACTCTACTCTACCAGAAGCAACCAGAACAGCTCGAAAGAAAACATTAAAAAGCAATTAAACCTCAGCAACCCCTCTCCTTCTTCAGACACAAACAATAGATGCAGGAGATTAAATGATATATGCAACAAACAGATTACTGCAGATGGTATATCCCAGATGGGTGCAAAACAGGATTTTGCACGCCATCTACATCCCGCTCCCACCAACAGCACACAACATGATCCTTAAGGTCACACAATTTAACATGCACAGCTACAACGTGAACATCCTGACCGAATTCGTTGAGTTTGAGCTGTCTTTCTTGGGTTATCCGGTCCTCTCAAGGAAGGTTCCTTGATGTTGGTGAGGGGCTCTTGATTTAGGGAATTGGATCTGTGCTCCAGTTCCCCGAATTAAGCCTGAATGCCTTCCACATATCCCCCCCCCAGGCGCTGTATAATCCTCCGGGTTTAGCGCTTCCCCCTTGATTATAATAATAATAATCTTGGGTTATCCTGGGTGGCTAACCCTCTGGGGTTAAAAATCCGAACAAAATCTTATCCTACTACAACTTTATGGTCAGTGGTTGTTTAAATTATTTTTGTTATTATAATTTCCTGTTAATAAACACCATAGTAGTTACACCTCGCACACTATGTAATAATAACAATAATTATACAAAGGATATGTATACTCAGCCGGGCTGTGGCTCGTACGTTGGTTTGCGTGCAGCAAGCAGCAACAGCCT
This sequence comes from Cherax quadricarinatus, assembly GCF_038502225.1. NCBI lineage: Eukaryota > Metazoa > Arthropoda > Malacostraca > Decapoda > Parastacidae > Cherax > Cherax quadricarinatus. The sequence continues at coordinate 8,699,623 of NC_091380.1, read as the reverse complement.
GGTTGATCAGGCGCTGATCCACCAGGAGGCCTGGTCACAGACCGGGCCGCGGGGGCGTTGACCCCCGGAACTCTCTCCAGGTAAACTCCAGGTAAACCTTGTATGATGTCTCAGCATATATATATGCTGAGAATTTAATGATCCTTTTATCTTAATACATCGTTTATACATATTATATACATATACATGCAAAACAGCCACGGGGGGGGGGAGCTGAATAATAGCTCTAGGCCTTTCGTGTTGCAATCAAAACATCATCAGGGGCTTGCAATGTTTCGGAAATGTGTAAGAAATCTCAGCAAATTCGTTCTCAGGGGCGAATTTGCTGAGATTTCTTAGTCATTTCCGAAAATTTGCAAGCTCCTGATGTGTTGATTGCAAAATGAAAGGCCTAGAGCTATCAATCAACTCCCCCCTTGGTTGTTTTGTATCCTGCGTTGCTTGTTTGGGTTTCTTGAATAAAATACATATATACAGTTACACGGTGATCAGTACATGTAGGAAAGAGTAACTAAAACTGGTTTTAAAGGGGTGGAGTGGTAAGCCAGTGGAAGGCCTCGGTCAGATGACCAAAAGCTCCAATGACGGGTCATCATCAAAGACCCGCGTCAGCAAACACTTGTCCTCTTTCCTGATAAACCTTACCTGGATTGAGCTTCAATACCTTCCAGCCCCCTCCCCCCCCAAGGTGCTATATAATTCATATGGGTTTAGTGCTCCCTCATGATTATGTTGATAATGTTGTGTATAGTGGTGGTAATAGATACTCATAGTGATGGTGATAATTTTGTGCATAGTGATGGTAATAGATATTTATAGTGATGGTGGTGATGATGATAATGATGATGATGATAATAATAATAATAATAATAATAATAATAATAATAATAATAATAATAATAACAAAATAAAAATAATACACCGGCCTGGTGTCCGCACACCATCCTGGAGTCCGCACACCATCCTGGTGTCCTCACATCAGCCTGGTGTCCTCACATCAGCCTGGTGTCCTCACATCAGCTTGGTGTCCTCACATCAGCCTGATGTTCTCACATCAGCCTGATGTTCTCACATCACCCTGGTGTCCTCACATCAGCTTGGTGTCCTCACACCAGGATGGTGCCCTCACACCAGCCTGGTGGTCACGTCCTCGTCATAAATAATACACCAACTTGGTGTCGTCACACCAGCCTGGTGGTCACGTCCTCGTCATAAATAATACACCAACTTGGTGTCGTCACACCAGCCTGGTGGTCACGTCCTCGTCATAAATAATACACCAACTTGGTGTCGTCACACCAGCCTGGTGGTCACGTCCTCGTCATAAATAATACACCAACTTGGTGTCGTCACACCAGCCTGGTGGTCACGTCCTCGTCATAAATAATACACCAGCATGGTGCCCTCACACCAGCCTGGTGGTCAAGTCCTCGTCATTGTTGTTAGTGACATGGCGCCTCTCAGGGAAGTTCTTTTTCTTCTTCTTGCAAACGCGATGCCAATCACCTTGCTCATCGTTGTCGGTGACATGGTTGTCACCTAGATCATCCTCGGGAACGTGGTTGTCACCTACATCGTCCTCAGGAACGTGTTTGTCACCTAGATCATCCTTGGGAACGTGGTTGTCACCTAAATCCTCAGGAACGTGATTGTCACAGTAATTTTCGTAGTTGGGGATATGGTCATCGCAGAAGTCGGAATTATATGAAGTGATTACCCCGTCTGGTTCTTCCTGCTCACAGAGGGAAGTAAAGCACTGTTCAGGCTCGCTCCTACCTTCACTTGTCTTGCGTCCCAGGCGCAGGTTCCTCAACCAGTCCGGCTCAAACTTTGTAGATTCGTTTTTTGGGACGTCATCTTTGGTCACCATCTTATGTTCAGGCGTGCTCCTACCTTCACTTGTCTTGCGCCCCAGGCGCAGGTTCCTCAACCAGTCCGGCTCAAACTTTGTAGATTCGTCTTTTGGGACGTCATCTTTGGTCACCATCTTATGTTCAGGCATGCTCCTACCTTCACTTGTCTTGCGTCCCAGGCGCCGGTTCCTCAACCAGTCCGGCTCAAACTTTGTAGATTCGTTTTCTGGGACGTCATCTCTTGTCGCCATCTTATCTTCTTGGCTCGGATTGTCGTCTTCTTTTAAACTTTTCTTGTCTTCGCGACTTTCTGTCCCATCTTCACGACTTTCCCTCCTGTCCTGGAGGTCTTTCCCACACTGGGAGTCGTTTTCCTGCACAGAGAGGGACAAAGTGTTGGTTAGGGACATGGTGTCGTGGAGTATCAGAGTGTTGGGGAGGGTCATGGTGTGGGGAAGGGGCTGTGAAGGACCAACAGTCTCAAAGGTAGCAGTGAATACTTGTTCACGAGTACACACGGAGTCACCACTCACCTCTGGGTTACCATTACTGGAAAATGTTGGTGACTTCTGAACTCTGAGTATTGCAGCAAGAGTGCAGGAAGTAGCTCCTGACACCATCAAAATAACCACCAGAAGGACTGGCAAAAACTGGAAGAGTGAAGAAGTTCCCTTGCAGGAGTGGTTCATATCCTTGAGGAGGATTTCCAGTTGTTTAACATCCTGTCTGGCTTGGTACCCTCTCAGAAAGATGCCCAGAACAGGCCAGGTTTGTGATGCCCACCCAGGGGTTACCTGGCTTGCTGGGGTCTGTCGGAAGGTATAAGTATTACAGTTTATAATGATCCCCATCCCAGGGATTTCACAAAGTTTCCAGGGAAGAGATTCACAAGCCAAGAAGGCTTCCTCGAGCTCATTTAGGAGTCGTGTCCGGTCCTCTTCCAGCTCCCGGACCCATTCATCAACAACGCTACATAAACAAAGAAAAACATAAACCATACCCCCGGCCGGGATTGAACCCGCGGTCATAGAGTCTCAAAACTCCAGCCCGTCGCGCTAGCCACTAGACCATGGTGTAGAAATATACCTAGTTGGATGAATCTTATTGTGGCTAGCTGGTCTAGTGGCTAGCGCGACGGGCTGGAGTTTTGAGACTCTATGACCGCGGGTTCAATCCCGGCCGGGGGTATGGTTTATTTGCAATCGTGTCATTACGATTTCTTAAGTCAAAGAAAAACATAGATAAACACCACCACACCAACAACAATGGTGAAAGTTCTAAGCAATGTCATAGTTGGAACTACGAGTCAAAGATTTAACACAAGTATTTGATGTATTCTTAAGATGCGAAAACTTGAGAATATCACCGAATGATAATTTATGAGATATTTATCCATGACTTTGAAACAAATATATGCAAAATATAGTGAACTTCGAATTTTGCTCTGGCCTTGTGTATAGTGATGGTAATACATAATTATAATGATTGTGATAAAGTTGTGAATAGTGATGATAATAGATATTTATAGTGATGGTGATAATTTTGTACATAGTGATGGTAATAGATATTGATAGTGATAATAATAATAATAATAATAATAATAATAATAATAATAATAATAATACACCGGCCTGGTGTCCGCACACCATCCTGGTGTCCTCACATCACCCTGATGTCCTCACATCAGCTTGGTGTCCTCACACCAGGATGGTGCCCTCACACCAGCCTGGTGGTCAAGTCCTCGTCATAGATTCTTCACTCCTCGTCATAACGACGACTTCCCTTTCTAGATCTGCTGTGTCGTCTAAATGAATCATCGTCGTATAATTCGACTTCGTCAACGTGGAGGAAGTTATTATCATGGGATGCATTGTTGTTAGTGACATGGCGCCTCTCATGGAATTTCTTTTTCTTCTTCTTGGAAACGAGATCCCAATCACCTTGGTCATCGTTGTCAGTGACGTGGTTGTCACCTAGATCATCCTCGGGAACGTGTTTGTCACCTAGATCATCCTCGGGAACGTGTTTGTCACCTAGATCATCCTCGGGAACGTGGTTGTCGCTTAGATCATCCTCGGGAACGTGGTTGTCACAGTAATTTTCGTATTTGGGGATATGGTCATCGCAGAAGTCGGAATTATATGAAGTGATTACCCTGTCTGGTTCTTCCTGCTCACTGAGGGAATTAAAGCATTGTTCAGGCTCGCGTCTACCTTCACTTGTCTTGCGTCCCAGGCGCAGGTTCCTCAACCAGTCCGGCTCAAACTTTGTAGATTCGTCTTTTGGGACCTCATCTTTGGTCACCATCTTATGTTCAGGCGTGCTCCTACCTTCACTTGTCTTGCGTCCCAGGCGCCGGTTCCTCAACCAGTCCGGCTCAAACTTTGTAGATTCGTCTTTTGGGACCTCATCTCTTGTCACCATCTTATCTTCTTGGCTCGGATTGTCGTCATCTTTTAAACTTTTCTCGTCTTCGCGACTTTCCCTCCTGTCCTGGAGATCTTTCCCACACTGGGAGTCGTTTTCCTGCACAGGTTGGGACAAAGTGTTGGTTAGGGACATGGTGTCGTGGAGTATCAGAGTGTTGGGGAGGGTCATGGTGTGGGGAAGGGGCTGTGAAGGACCAACAGTCTCAAAGGTAGCAGTGAATACTTGTTCACGAGTACACACGGAGTCACCACTCACCTCTGGGTTACCATTACTGGAAAGTGTTGGTGACTTCTGAACTCTGAGTATTGCAGCAAGAGTGCAGAAAGTAGCTCCTAACACCATCAAAATAACCACCAGAAGGACTGGCAAAAACTGGAAGAGTGAAGAAGTTCCCTTGCAGGAGTCGTTCATATCCTTGAGGAGGATTTCCAGTTGTTTAACATCCTGGCTGGCTTGGTACCCTCTCAGAAAGATGCCCAGAACAGGCCAGGTTTGTGATGCCCACGCAGGGGTTACCTGGCTTGCTGGGGTCCCCATCCCAGGGATTTCACAAAGTTTCCAGGGAGGAGAATCACAAGCCAAGAAGGCTTCCTCGAGCTCATTTAGGAGTCGTGTCCGGTCCTCTTCCAGCTCCCGGACCCATTCATCAACAACGCCACATAAACAAAGAAAAACATAGATAAACACCACCACACCAACAACAATGGTGAAAGTTCTAAGCAATGTCATAGTTGGAACTACGAGTCAAAGATTTAACACAAGTATTTGATGTATTCTTAAGATGCGAAAACTTGAGAATATCACCGAATGATAATTTATGAGATATTTATCCATGACTTTGAAACAAATATAACATATGCAAAATATAGTGAGCTTCGAATTTTGCTCTGGCCTTGTGTACAGTGATGGTAATACATAATTATAATGATAGTGATAAAGTTGTGAATAGTGGTGATAATAGATATTTATAGTGATGGTGATAATTTTGTACATAGTGATGGTAATAGATATTTATAGTGATAATAATAATAATACACCGGCCTGGTGTCCGCACACCATCCTGGTGTCCTCACATCAGCCTGATGTCCTCACATCAGCTTGGTGTCCTCACACCAGGATGGTGCCCTCACACCAGCCTGGTGGTCACGTCCTCGTCATAAATAATACACCAACTTGGTGTCGTCACACCAGCCTGGTGGTCACGTCCTCGTCATAAATAATACACCAACTTGGTGTCGTCACACCAGCCTGGTGGTCAAGTCCTCGTCATAGATTCTTCACTCCTCGTCATAACGACGACTTCCTTTTCTAGATCTGCTGTGTCGTCTAAATGAATCATCGTCATATAATTCGACTTCGTCAACGTGGAGGAAGTTATTATCATGGGATGCATTGTTGTTAGTGACATGGCGCCTCTCATGGAATTTCTTCTTCTTTTTCTTCTTCTTGGAAACGAGATCCCAATCACCTTGGTCATCGTTGTCAGTGACGTGGTTGTCACCTAGATCATCCTCGGGAACGTGTTTGTCACCTAGATCATCCTCGGGAACGTGTTTGTCACCTAGATCATCCTCGGGAACGTGGTTGTCGCTTAGATCATCCTCGGGAACGTGGTTGTCACAGTAATTTTCGTATTTGGGGATATGGTCATCGCAGAAGTCGGAATTATATGAAGTGATTACCCTGTCTGGTTCTTCCTGCTCACTGAGGGAATTAAAGCATTGTTCAGGCTCGCGTCTACCTTCACTTGTCTTGCGTCCCAGGCGCAGGTTCCTCAACCAGTCCGGCTCAAACTTTGTAGATTCGTCTTTTGGGACCTCATCTTTGGTCACCATCTTATGTTCAGGCGTGCTCCTACCTTCACTTGTCTTGCGTCCCAGGCGCCGGTTCCTCAACCAGTCCGGCTCAAACTTTGTAGATTCGTCTTTTGGGACCTCATCTCTTGTCACCATCTTATCTTCTTGGCTCGGATTGTCGTCATCTTTTAAACTTTTCTCGTCTTCGCGACTTTCCCTCCTGTCCTGGAGATCTTTCCCACACTGGGAGTCGTTTTCCTGCACAGGTTGGGACAAAGTGTTGGTTAGGGACATGGTGTCGTGGAGTATCAGAGTGTTGGGGAGGGTCATGGTGTGGGGAAGGGGCTGTGAAGGACCAACAGTCTCAAAGGTAGCAGTGAATACTTGTTCACGAGTACACACGGAGTCACCACTCACCTCTGGGTTACCATTACTGGAAAGTGTTGGTGACTTCTGAACTCTGAGTATTGCAGCAAGAGTGCAGAAAGTAGCTCCTAACACCATCAAAATAACCACCAGAAGGACTGGCAAAAACTGGAAGAGTGAAGAAGTTCCCTTGCAGGAGTCGTTCATATCCTTGAGGAGGATTTCCAGTTGTTTAACATCCTGGCTGGCTTGGTACCCTCTCAGAAAGATGCCCAGAACAGGCCAGGTTTGTGATGCCCACGCAGGGGTTACCTGGCTTGCTGGGGTCCCCATCCCAGGGATTTCACAAAGTTTCCAGGGAGGAGAATCACAAGCCAAGAAGGCTTCCTCGAGCTCATTTAGGAGTCGTGTCCGGTCCTCTTCCAGCTCCCGGACCCATTCATCAACAACGCCACATAAACAAAGAAAAACATAGATAAACACCACCACACCAACAACAATGGTGAAAGTTCTAAGCAATGTCATAGTTGGAACTACGAGTCAAAGATTTAACACAAGTATTTGATGTATTCTTAAGATGCGAAAACTTGAGAATATCACCGAATGATAATTTATGAGATATTTATCCATGACTTTGAAACAAATATAACATATGCAAAATATAGTGAGCTTCGAATTTTGCTCTGGCCTTGTGTACAGTGATGGTAATACATAATTATAATGATAGTGATAAAGTTGTGAATAGTGGTGATAATAGATATTTATAGTGATGGTGATAATTTTGTACATAGTGATGGTAATAGATATTTATAGTGATGATAATAATAATAATACACCGGCCTGGTGTCCGCACACCATCCTGGTGTCCTCACATCAGCTTGGTGCCCTCACACCAGCCTGGTGGTCACGTCCTCGTCATAAATAATACACCAACTTGGTGTCGTCACACCAGCCTGGTGGTCACGTCCTCGTCATAAATAATACACCAACTTGGTGTCGTCACACCAGCCTGGTGGTCACGTCCTCGTCATAAATAATACACCAACTTGGTGTCGTCACACCAGCCTGGTGGTCACGTCCTCGTCATAAATAATACACCAACTTGGTGTCGTCACACCAGCCTGGTGGTCAAGTCCTCGTCATAGATTCTTCACTCCTCGTCATAACGACGACTTCCTTTTCTAGATCTGCTGTGTCGTCTAAATGAATCATCGTCATATAATTCGACTTCGTCAACGTGGAGGAAGTTATTATCATGGGATGCATTGTTGTTAGTGACATGGCGCCTCTCATGGAATTTCTTCTTCTTTTTCTTCTTCTTGGAAACGAGATCCCAATCACCTTGGTCATCGTTGTCAGTGACGTGGTTGTCACCTAGATCATCCTCGGGAACGTGTTTGTCACCTAGATCATCCTCGGGAACGTGTTTGTCACCTAGATCATCCTCGGGAACGTGGTTGTCGCCTAGATCATCCTCGGGAACGTGGTTGTCACAGTAATTTTCGTATTTGGGGATATGGTCATCGCAGAAGTCGGAATTATATGAAGTGATTACCCTGTCTGGTTCTTCCTGCTCACTGAGGGAATTAAAGCATTGTTCAGGCTCGCGTCTACCTTCACTTGTCTTGCGTCCCAGGCGCAGGTTCCTCAACCAGTCCGGCTCAAACTTTGTAGATTCGTCTTTTGGGACGTCATCTTTGGTCACCATCTTATGTTCAGGCGTGCTCCTACCTTCACTTGTCTTGCGTCCCAGGCGCCGGTTCCTCAACCAGTCCGGCTCAAACTTTGTAGATTCGTCTTTTGGGACGTCATCTTTGGTCACCATCTTATGTTCAGGCGTGCTCCTACCTTCACTTGTCTTGCGTCCCAGGCGCCGGTTCCTCAACCAGTCCGGCTCAAACTTTGTAGATTCGTTTTCTGGGACGTCATCTCTTGTCACCATCTTATCTTCTTGGCTCGGATTGTCGTCTTCTTTTAAACTTTTCTCGTCTTCGCGACTTTCCCTCCTGTCCTGGAGATCTTTCCCACACTGGGAGTCGTTTTCCTGCACAGGTTGGGACAAAGTGTTGGTTAGGGACATGGTGTCGGGGAGTATCAGAGTGTTGGGGAGGGTCATGGTGTGGGGAAGGGGCTGTGAAGGACCAACAGTCTCAAAGGTAGCAGTGAATACTTGTTCACGAGTACACACGGAGTCACCACTCACCTCTGGGTTACCATTACTGGAAAGTGTTGGTGACTTCTGAACTCTGAGTATTGCAGCAAGAGTGCAGGAAGTAGCTCCTAACACCATCAAAATAACCACCAGAAGGACTGGCAAAAACTAGAAGAGTGAAGAAGTTCCCTTGCAGGAGTCGTTCATATCCTTGAGGAGGATTTCCAGTTGTTTAACATCCTGACTGGCTTGGTACCCTCTCAGAAAGATGCCCAGAACAGGCCAGGTTTGTGATGCCCACCCAGGGGTTACCTGGCTTGCTGGGGTCTGTCGGAAGGTATAAGTATTACAGTTTATAATGATCCCCATCCCAGGGATTTCACAAAGTTTCCAGGGAGGAGAATCACAAGCCAAGAAGGCTTCCTCGAGCTCATTTAGGAGTCGTGTCCGGTCCTCTTCCAGCTCCCGGACCCATTCATCAACAACGCCACATAAACAAAGAAAAACATAGATAAACACCACCACACCAACAACAATGGTGAAAGTTCTAAGCAATGTCATAGTTGGAACTACGAGTCAAAGATTTAACACAAGTATTTGATGTATTCTTAAGATGCGAAAACTTAAGAATATCACCTGGAGTTTACCTGGAGTTTACCTGGAGAGAGTTTCTGGGGTCAACGCCCCCGCGGCCCGGTCTGTGACCAGGCCTCCTGGTGGATCAGCCCCTGATCAACCAGGCTGTTGCTGCTGGCTGCACGCAAACCAACGTACGAGCCACAGCCCGGCTGATCAGGAACTGACTTTAGGTGCTTGTCCAGTGCCAGCTTGAAGACTGCCAGGGGTCTGTTGGTAATCCCCCTTATGTGTGCTGGGAGGCAGTTGAACAGTCTCGGGCCCCTGACACTTATTGTATGGTCTCTTAACGTGCTAGTGACACCCCTGCTTTTCATTGGGGGGATGGTGCATCGTCTGCCAAGTCTTTTGCTTTCGTAGTGAGTGATTTTCGTGTGCAAGTTCGGTACTAGTCCCTCTAGGATTTTCCAGGTGTATATAATCATGTATCTCTCCCTCCTGCGTTCCAGGGAATACAGGTTTAGAAACCTCAAGCGCTCCCAGTAATTGAGGTGTTTTATCTCCGTTATGCGCGCCGTGAAAGTTCTCTGTACATTTTCTAGGTCGGCAATTTCACCTGCCTTGAAAGGTGCTGTTAGAGTGCAGCAATATTCCAGCCTAGATAGTACAAGTGACCTGAAGAGTGTCATCATGGGCTTGGCCTCCCTAGTTTTGAAGGTTCTCATTATCCATCCTGTCATTTTTCTAGCAGATGCGATTGATACAATGTTATGGTCCTTGAAGGTGAGATCCTCCGACATAATCACTCCCAGGTCTTTGACGTTGGTGTTTCGCTCTATTTTGTGGCCAGAATTTGTTTTGTACTCTGATGAAGATTTAATTTCCTCATGTTTACCATATCGGAGTAATTGAAATTTCTCATCGTTGAACTTCATATTGTTTTCTGCAGCCCACTGAAAGATTTGGTTGATGTCCGCCTGGAGCCTTGCAGTGTCTGCAATGGAAGACACTGTCATGCAGATTCGGGTGTCATCTGCAAAGGAAGACACGGTGCTGTGGCTGACATCCTTGTCTATGTCGGATATGAGGATGAGGAACAAGATGGGAGCGAGTACTGTGCCTTGTGGAACAGAGCTTTTCACCGTAGCTGCCTCGGACTTTTATCCATGGTTATGATACAAATGTAACATATGAAAAATATAGTGAGCTTCGAAGTTTGCTCTGGCCTTGTGTATAGTGATGGTAATACATAATTATAGTGATGCTGATAATGTTGTGTATAGTGGTGGTAATAGATATTTATAGTGATGGTGATAATGTTGTGTATAGTGGTGGTTAGTTATAATTTTATGTTTATTATACACCCCATACCCATCGAGTGCGTGGTAGTCAAAAGATTACAGAAGTACATAATTGATCCAGGGACTGGACTCCAAAGTTTTGATAGCTGAGCAAGTTACAGAGGTAATGAACTCACCATTAAAAAGGTAATGAACTCACAATTTACAAAGGTAATGAACTCGCAATTTACAAAGGTAATGAACTCCAGGTAGGTATGGTCACAATCTTGACAAGTTACAAAGGTATTTACAGATTACAGAGGTACGTAATGGGTCCAGGGACTGGGCCCCCAAAGTTTTGATAGCTGAACTAGGTACAAAGGTAATGAACTCACAAGTTACAAAGGTAATGAACTCACAAGTTACAAAGGTAATGAATCCTGTAAGAATGGTTACTTACTTTTATACATGGCTACAATCATGAACAAATTATAGAGTAATGAGCAATTCACACTTCCACACCCGGTCACAACTATATATAGTGAGGGTGATAATGTTGTGTATAGTGATGGTAATAGATATTTATAGTGATGCTGATAATGTTGTGTATGGTGGTGGCAATAGATATTTATAGTGATGCTGATAATGTTGTGTATGGTGGTGGCAATAGATATTTATAGTGAGGGTGATAATTTTGTGTATAGTGTTGGTAGTAGATATAGTGATGGTGATAATGTTGTGTATAGTGACAGTAATGGATATTTATAGTAATGGTGATAATGTGTATAGTGAAGGTAATAGATATAGTGATGATGTGTATAATGATGGTGATAATGTTGTGTATATTGTGTATATTGTGTATATTGTGTATATTGTGTATATTGTGTATAATGTGTATTGTGATTGATAATGTTACGTATAATGATGTGATAATGTTCTGTATATCGATAGTGATAATGTTGCATATAGTGATGTGATAATGTTGTGTATAGTGACGGTGATAGACATTGAATATAGTACTGTTGAATGTTGATAGATGTGTATAGTGACAATGTTATTTATTGTGAGGTTGACAGGTGAAGTGTTGTGATGGTGACATGTAATGTATAATAATGTTGGGAAATGTGGTGTATGGTGATGGTGAGTGTATTATATACTGATCACACATGTAGTGATGGTGATAGATGGTTTTTATAGTGATAGTGATATATGCAGTGTATAATAAAGGGGATATGTGCAGTTTTTTTTTTATTCGCCGTTATTCTCCTGTCCCAGGTCTTTTCCAAGTAGTGGTGACCCGGCCTTGACTCCCTATCTGGGGAGTGTCTCGAGACCTAAGTCTGCCATGGGAGGAGGTACAAGTACCCCCTCATCTCTGGGACCAACTGTCCCCAGGCCTAGCCACAGTCCCCGCCCTCACGGGGCTCGCAGGGAGAAGCTAGGCCTCTGGTCTAGTAAGGTTAATCAGGTATACATAAAGGAGCTCGTGGGGATGGCAATCTTGTGAACTGCAGGTGGTAGCAAGCTCAGGCTTGCAGTGAATTTTGATGGTGATATATGCAGTGAATATTGATAGTGATATGTGCAGTGAATATTGATGGTGATATATGTGATGAGTATTGATAGTGATACATGCAGTGAGTATTGATGGTGATATATGCAGTGTATAGTGAAGGTGATACATGCAGTGAATATTGATAGTGATATATGCAATGAATATTGATAGTGATATATGCAATGAATATTGATAACAATAAATTATAACAATAGTAATAATCTATCACTATAATAATAAACTATTCACATATTAATTTACAAAATAACATAAAAAAGAACCATACTGAAAGTTTTTGTTTGTTTACATCAGTTTTGGCGCGAAAATTACTTGGCTTCCCACGCTCAAGTTTTTTTCTTAAAAAGTTGTAAATTATCAAGTTTGTGGATGATGAAGGCCGAGTTGCTGTATGTGGACTTAGAGAACTTTAAGTCCTATAATGGGTGCCACCGTCTAGGACCCTTAGACCCCTTCACAGCTATTATTGGACCTAATGGAGCAGGTGACTGTATTTGTGTGTACTTGAACTTGTTAAGTTGATGACTTAACTTGATCAAGAGATTAATTGTTAGTAAGTTTAAGTACAGTTACACTCAAGTACAGTTACACTCAAGTACAGTTATACTCAAGTACAGTTATACTCAAGTACAGTTATACTCAAGTACAGTTATACTCAAGTACAGTTATACTCAAGTACAGTTATACTCAAGTACAGTTATACTCAAGTACAGTTATACTCAAGTACAGTTATACTCAAGTACAGTTACACTCAAGTACAGTTATACTCAAGTACAGTTACACTCAAGTACAGTTACACTCAAGTACAGTTATACTCAAGTACAGTTATACTCAAGTACAGTTATACTCAAGTACAGTTATACTCAAGTACAGTTACACTCAAGTACAGTTACACTCAAGTACCTGGAGTTTACCTGGAGAGAGTTTCGGGGGTCAACGCCCCCGCGGCCCGGTCTGTGACCAGGCCTCCTGGTGGATCAGCGCCTGATCAACCAGGCTGTTGCTGCTGGCTGCACGCAAACCAACGTACGAGCCACAGCCCGGCTGATCAGGAACTGACTTTAGGTGCTTGTCCAGTGCCTGCTTGAAGACTGCCAGGGGTCTGTTGGTAATCCCCCTTATGTGTGCTGGGAGGCAGTTGAACAGTCTCGGGCCCCTGACACTTATTGTATGGTCTCTTAACGTGCTAGTGACACCCCTGCTTTTCATTGGGGGGATGGTGCATCGTCTGCCAAGTCTTTTGCTTTCGTAGTGAGTGATTTTCGTGTGCAAGTTCGGTACTAGTCCCTCTAGGATTTTCCAGGTGTATATAATCATGTATCTCTCCCTCCTGCGTTCCAGGGAATACAGGTTTAGAAACCTCAAGCGCTCCCAGTAATTGAGGTGTTTTATCTCCGTTATGCGCGCCGTGAAAGTTCTCTGTACATTTTCTAGGTCGGCAATTTCACCTGCCTTGAAAGGTGCTGTTAGAGTGCAGCAATATTCCAGCCTAGATAGAACAAGTGACCTGAAGAGTGTCATCATGGGCTTGGCCTCCCTAGTTTTGAAGGTTCTCATTATCCATCCTGTCATTTTTCTAGCAGATGCGATTGATACAATGTTATGGTCCTTGAAGGTGAGATCCTCCGACATAATCACTCCCAGGTCTTTGACGTTGGTGTTTCGCTCTATTTCGTGGCCAGAATTTGTTTTGTACTCTGATGAAGATTTAATTTCCTCATGTTTACCATATCTGAGTAATTGAAATTTCTCATCGTTGAACTTCATATTGTTTTCTGCAGCCCACTGAAAGATTTGGTTGATGTCCGCCTGGAGCCTTGCAGTGTCTGCAATGGAAGACACTGTCATGCAGATTCGGGTGTCATCTGCAAAGGAAGACACGGTGCTGTGGCTGACATCCTTGTCTATGTCGGATATGAGGATGAGGAACAAGATGGGAGCTAGTACTGTGCCTTGTGGAACAGAGCTTTTCACCGTAGCTGCCTCGGACTTTACTCTGTTGACGACTACTCTCTGTGTTCTGTTAGTGAGGAAATTATAGATCCATCGACCGACTTTTCCTGTTATTCCTTTAGCGCGCATTTTGTGCGCTATTACGCCATGGTCACACTTGTCGAAGGCTTTTGCAAAGTCTGTATATATTACATCTGCATTCTTTTTGTCTTCTAGTGCATTTAGGACCTTGTCGTAGTGATCCAGTAGCTGAGACAGACAGGAGCGACCTGTTCTAAACCCATGTTGCCCTGGGTTGTGTAACTGATGGGTTTCTAGATGGGTGGTGATCTTGCTTCTTAGGACCCTTTCAAAGATTTTTATGATATGGGATGTTAGTGCTATTGGTCTGTAGTTCTTTGCTGTTGCTTTACTGCCCCCTTTGTGGAGTGGGGCCATGTCTGTTGTTTTTAGTAACTGAGGGACGACCCCCGTGTCCATGCTCCCTCTCCATAGGATGGAAAAGGCTCGTGATAGGGGCTTCTTGCAGTTCTTGATGAACACAGAGTTCCACGAGTCTGGCCCTGGGGCAGAGTGCATGGGCATGTCATTTATCGCCTGTTCGAAGTCATTTGGCGTCAGGATAACATCGGATAGGCTTGTGTTAATCAAATTTTGTGGCTCTCTCATAAAAAATTCATTTTGATCTTCGACTCTCAGTCTGGTTAGCGGCTTGCTAAAAACTGAGTCATATTGGGACTTGAGTAGCTCACTCATTTCCTTGCTGTCATCTGTGTAGGACCCATCTTGTTTAAGTAGGGGCCCAATACTGGGCGTTGTTCTCGATTTTGATTTGGCATAGGAGAAGAAATACTTTGGGTTTCTTTCGATTTCATTTATAGCTTTTAGTTCTTCCCGCGATTCCTGACTCCTAAAGGATTCTTTTAGCTTAAGTTCGATGCTTGCTATTTCTCTGACCAGTGTCTCCCTGCGCATTTCAGATATATTGACCTCTTTTAGCCGCTCTGTTATTCTTTTCCGTCGCCTGTAAAGGGAGCGCCTGTCTCTTTCTATTTTACATCTACTCCTCCTTTTTCTTTGAGGAATAAGCCTTGTGCATACATCGAGTGCCACCGAGTTAATCTGTTCTAGGCATAAGTTTGGGTCTGTGTTGCTTAGTATATCTTCCCAGCTTATATCGGTTAGGACTTGGTTTACTTGGTCCCACTTTATGTTTTTGTTATTGAAGTTGAATTTGGTGAATGCTCCCTCGTGACTAGTCTCATTTTGTCGGTCTGGGGCTCCTCGCATACATGTCTGAACCTCAATTATGTTGTGATCTGAGTATATTGTTTTTGATATGGTGACATTTCTTATCAGATCATCATTGTTAGTGAATATGAGGTCTAGTGTATTCTCCAGTCTAGTAGGCTCTATTATTTGCTGGTTTAAATTGAATTTTGTGCAGAGATTTAAAAGCTCGTGTGAGTGTGAGTTTTCATCAGAGCTGCCTCCTGGTGTTATTACTGCAACAATATTATTTGCTATATTCCTCCATTTTAGGTGCCTTAAGTTGAAATCCCCCAGGAGCAAGATGTTGGGTGCAGGAGCTGGAAGATTTTCCAGACAGTGGTCAATTTTTAACAGCTGTTCCTGGAATTGCTGGGATGTTGCATCCGGAGGCTTGTAGACTACCACAATGACTAGGTTTTGGTTCTCGACCTTTACTGCTAAAACTTCCACTACGTCATTTGAGGCATTAAGCAGTTCTGTGCAAACAAGTGACTCTGCAATGTACAGGCCAACCCCCCCCTTTTGCCTGTTCACTCTGTCACATCTGTATAGGTTGTAACCTGGGATCCATATTTCATTGTCCAAGTGATCCTTTATGTGGGTCTCAGTGAAAGCCGCGAACATTGCCTTTGCCTCTGCAAGCAGTCCACGGATGAAAGGTATTTTGTTGTTTGTTGCTGGCTTTAGACCCTGTATATTTGCAAAGAAGAATGTTATCGGACTGGTGGTATTGTTGGTACTGGGGGGGGATTTTTTTTCCGGCATTAGTATCTGTATCTGTTGGTTTGGAGTGGAGGCCATCGACTGTGGTTCCACTCCAGGAATGACTGGATTTGGTGTACGATTTCTGCCATTTCCTGCCAGTTTTTTTTCCTTCCTGGCACTAAAAAACCTCTCCCTCTTGAGTGGCTGTGGCTACCCAGGTTTTCCCATGGCCTGGATGTTTTGTATCTTTTTGTCCCCTTTAGATGGTATGCCTGGCAATTTAAGTTATAGCACAGTCTTTCCTGTACTGAAGAGGTACACATTTCAGGGTGAAAAAGCTTACAGGAAGGGAGTTTGCATTTTCCTGTTGTCATATGGGCATGGCATTTTCTAGGGTGGTCATAGTTGCACGTCCCATCTGTTTTTCCAGATTTCCCATGCCAGCAGATACCAAGTGCAGTTACAAGTACAGTTACACTCAAGTACAGTTATACTCAAGTACAGTTACACTCAAGTACAGTTATACTCAAGTACAGTTATACTCAAGTACAGTTACACTCAAGTACAGTTATACTCAAGTACAGTTACACTCAAGTACAGTTATACTCAAGTACAGTTACACTCAAGTACAGTTATACTCAAGTACAGTTATACTCAAGTACAGTTACACTCAAGTACAGTTATACTCAAGTACAGTTACACTCAAGTACAGTTATACTCAAGTACAGTTATACTCAAGTACAGTTACACTCAAGTACAGTTACACTCAAGTACAGTTATACTCAAGTACAGTTACACTCAAGTACAGTTATACTCAAGTACAGTTATACTCAAGTACAGTTACACTCAAGTACAGTTATACTCAAGTACAGTTACACTCAAGTACAATTATACTCAAGTACAGTTACACTCCAGTACAGTTATACTCAAGTACAGTTACACTCAAGTACAGTTACACTCAAGTACAGTTATACTCAAGTACAGTTATACTCAAGTACAGTTACACTCAAGTACAGTTACACTCAAGTACAGTTATACTCAAGTACAGTTATACTCAAGTACAGTTACACTCAAGTACAGTTACACTCAAGTACAGTTACACTCAAGTACAGTTACACTCAAGTACAGTTATACTCAAGTAGTTACACTCAAGTACAGTTATACTCAAGTACATTTATACTCAAGTACAGTTACACTCAAGTACAGTTATACTTAAGTACAGTTATACTTAAGTACAGTTATACTGAAGTACAGTTATACTGAAGTACAGTTATACTCAAGTACAGTTACACTCAAGTACAGTTACACTCAAGTACAGTTACACTCAAGTACAGTTACACTCAAGTACAGTTACAAGTACAGTTACACTCAAGTGCAGTTACAAGTACAGTTACACTCAAGTACAGTTACACTCAAGTACAGTTACACCTAAGTACAGTTACACCCAAGTACAGTTAAACTCAAGTACAGTTACACCCAAGTACAGTTACAAGTACAGTTACACTCAAGTACAGTTACACTCAAGTACAGTTACACCCAAGTACAGTTACACCCAAGTACAGTTAAAAGTACAGTTACACTCAAGTACAGTTACACTCAAGTACAGTTACACCCAAGTACAGTTACAAGTACAGTTACACTCAAGTACAGTTACACTCAAGTACAGTTACAAGTACAGTTACACTCAAGTACAGTTACACTCAAGTACAGTTACACTCAAGTACAGTTACACTCAAGTACAGTTACACCCAAGTACAGTTACAAGTACAGTTACACTCAAGTAAAGTTACACTCAAGTACAGTTACACTCAAGTACAGTTACACCCAAGTACAGTTACACTCAAGTACAGTTACACTCAAGTACAGTTACACCCAAGTACAGTTACACCCAAGTACAGTTACAAGTACAGTTACACTCAAGTAAAGTTACACTCAAGTACAGTTACACTCAAGTACAGTTACACTCAAGTACAGTTACACTTAAGTACAGTTACACTCAAGTACAGTTACACTCAAGTACAGTTACACTCAAGTACAGTTACACCCAAGTACAGTTACAAGTACAGTTACACTCAAGTACAGTTACAAGTACAGTTACACTCAAGTACAGTTACAAGTACAGTTACACTCAAGTACAGTTACACTCAAGTACAGTTATACTCAAGTACAGTTATACTCTACAGTTACACCCAAGTACAGTTACACCCAAGTACAGTTACACTCAAGTACAGTTACACTCAAGTACAGTTACACTCAAGTACAGTTACACCCAAGTACAGTTACAAGTACAGTTACACTCAAGTACAGTTACACTCAAGTACAGTTACACCCAAGTACAGTTACACCCAAGTACAGTTACACTCAAGTACAGTTACACTCAAGTACAGTTACACTCAAGTACAGTTACACTTAAGTACAGTTACACCCAAGTACAGTTACAAGTACAGTTACACTCAAGTACAGTTACAAGTACAGTTACACTCAGGTAGTTACAAGTACAGTTACACTCAAGTACAGTTACACTCAAGTACAGTTACACTCAAGTACAGTTATACTCAAGTACAGTTATACTCAAGTACAGTTACACTCAAGTACAGTTACACTCAAGTACAGTTACACTCAAGTACAGTTACACTCAAGTACAGTTATACTCAAGTACAGTTATACTCAAGTACAGTTACACTCAAGTACAGTTACACTCAAGTACAGTTACACTCAAGTATAGTTACACTCAAGTACAGTTACAAGTACAGTTACACTCAAGTACAGTTACACTCAAGTACAGTTACACTCAAGTACAGTTACACTCAAGTACAGTTACACTCAAGTACAGTTACACTCAAGTACAGTTACACTCAAGTACAGTTACAAGTACAGTTACACTCAAGTACAGTTACACTCAAGTATAGTTACACACAATTACACAAATTTAAGTTACTTCAGTAATCATACATACTAACGGAAACAAGTCAAACTGACTTATTTCTGTTGGGTAATTTTCAAGTGTTAATGTGTATGATAATTGTAGTTATGTGCACCTGTACTTAAACTACATAAGTCAGAGTTACTTATTTCATTGGGGTCCTTGGAATTTCAGGAATTGGAGCTGTCTTTTGCTTCCTTGGATCAAACCTGATTATCTGTATTACCCTTATGAGCTTAGCACTTACCATGAATATATTAATGTGTAATGGCAATTATGTATTCAAAAATTTAATTTTCATAGTATGTATTTGAATATTTAAAATTTTTTAATTCCAGCTGCAAGTTCAGAATAATTGTTGTAAGGTTATATAGTAAGCCCATGGGCAGTTTTTAAGATAATATACTCACAAATAATTATTCTTTGTAGTAGGCCTATGCTAAATATTCCTTGAAGGTTATCCTAGGTAATTTACGCATATGTTACTATGCAAAATAACCGCAGGAGGAGTTGAATGATAGCTCTAAAGGAATCATTCAGGACCCTGTACACCGTGTATGTCAGGCCTATATTGGAGTATGCAGCACCAGTTTGGAACCCACACCTAGCCAAGCACATAAGGAAATTAGAGAAAGTGCAAAGGTTTGCAACAAGACTAGTCCTGGAGCTAAGGGGCATGTCCTGTGGGGTTGCTTTTCATGTTCAATCAACTGCCTCCCAGCATACATAAGGAGGATTACCAATAGACCCCTGGCTGTCTTCAAGAAGGCACTGGACAGGCACCTAAAGTCAGTACCTGATTAGCCGAGCTGTGGTTCATATGTCAGGTTGCATGCAGCCTACAGTAACAGCCTGGTTGATCAGTCCCTGATCCACCATGAGGTCTGGTCATAGACCAAGCCACAGGGGCATTGACCCCCAAAACCCTCTTCAGGTATACTCCAGGTATACACATCATCTGGAGCTTGCAGTGTTGCAGAAATAAGTAGAAAACCCAGGCAGATTCACTCATGTTCTCTTGAGATAATCTGCCTGAATTTCCTACTCATTTCTGTAACATTACAAGCTCCTGATGATATGTTGATTTGCATCACAAAAGGCCTAGAGTTATCATTCATCTATCTCTGTGAATATTTTGCATCTTTTATTGCTCATGTACAATTATTGCATTTGTTACTATGTAAGATAATTGTACTCATATGTACATATACATCTACAATAAGTATATTTAAGATAGTCCTATAATAAATATTTTTAGATCCGTAATGTAGTATATTCTTGGTAGGCTTCCAGTAATTAAAAAAAAGATTTTTATTTCTTTGCAATGTTTACAATGTGTGATTACAATTTTGATTTGTTAAGTACAGTATAAAGAAAATCACTGTCATGCCGGGACATTTTGACCAATTCTGGAAACTGTCTTTAACTTAAATTTAGCTTACCTTAAAATTTCTTATTTAATATGGAACATTTGTGCCATAACTTATTGTGTTGCCTACAATATCTATGCACAGTCTGTGACATATACTGTACATACAACATGTGCAGCAGAAAGTAATAAACATAAACTTCAAACATTGGAGAAAAACGCAGACATGCAGGAGATCGTAACTACAAAGGTCAAGTTGCCATGTTTTGTTGTAGGGCTCTTGAGCCTAACTTACAAATGCAGAAGACAATATTTACACATTCCTTCAAACAGACCAGATATTAAGTAATAAATTTGTTCACTGATCTGGATTATGGCCGTAGTGGAGTGTACTTTATGCTTCACAATGCCTCATATATTATGTAGGTCATATTTTCAAGAAGGAAAAATATTGAAGATCACAGTACAATATTTATAGAATATTAAGAGTGGTCAGGGGTCATGTACAGCATTTTGTGCATCTCTAAATTAAAATTATATTTTTTAATTTTTTTTTTGGTGTTGAAAAGTTTTAATCCATGGAATTGGAGCTATTGTATTTTTCTCCTTGAATAAAACTTGATAATGTCCCATTTTCATGGGGCTGTATAATCCTTATTAATTTAGCGATTCCCTGAATATACAAGTACAGTATTATCAATAGTAGTTTTTGCTTGTGCCCTAAGTAAGTTTATTTGGATACAGGTACACATAAGTACAATTATCATACATAGTGTAAATTACCCACCCGGATAACCCAGAAAAGTCAGACAAAGTGATTTATTTCCATTAGAGTTATTGAAGCATTTCAGATCATTATTGAGTAATTTCTTTCTCAGGAAAGTCCAACTTCATGGATGCCATATCGTTTGTCATGGGTGAGAAGATCTCGAGCCTACGAGTTAGACAGTTGTCTGATCTAATTCATGGTGCTTCCATTGGCAAACCCGTCTCGCATTCGGCACAGGTAACAGCAGTATTTCGTTTGGAAGATGGCAAGGAGCAGCACTTCACCCGTTTGATTCAGGGATTATCATCAGACCACAAGGTCAATGGCAAGGTAAGCTAAGGTTTATGGCTATGCAATAGAACATTAACTTATAAATAAGATGTTCTGGAAATTGTTTGTAACTTGAGTGTTTGAAACCTGTTTTTCCATAGATTCCCATGTTATAATCAGAGCTGTGGCCCAAAGTTTCTATAATTTATATCTAACTTATCCTAACATTGAAATTAAAAGTACCATATGGTACAATCCCCATTTCATTTCTCACTCTTTCTCTCATTCTCTGTATTTCTTATGTGAGTTTATTTAGGTACAGGTACACATTAGTACAATTATCATACCTAGTAACATGTAACATTGGCTGTCTCTTGCCAAGGTGGGGTAACCCATGAAAGGGAAACACATTCACCATTATTTATTGAATCCCTGTCTTGCCAGACGCATGCTAACATCACAGTTTAGATGACCCACAGACCTACGTACATCATCCTCACCTTTCCTTTAGAGTGCAGGCACTGTACTTCCTTCTCCAGGACTCTAATCTGTATAACTGGTTTCTCTGAATCTCTTCATAAATGTTACTTTGCTCACACTCTAGCATCATGTCAAATCATAAAAGACTCTACATATGCTCACTATTCTTCACTGTTGTGGTGTTGTATGAGGAATGTGGTGAGGGAAGTGTAAGACTACCTTTCCCATTCCCTTCCTCATACAGTATAGCACAACACTTTACTTGTGCTCTCCTTCCACTCCCCTTATAAGGCGGAGGTTCCTTGAAACCAGTGAACTATAGAACCAAGGAATTGAAGCTACCTGGAGAGAGTTCCGGGGGTCAACACCCCTGCGGCCCGGTCTGTGACCTAGCCTCAGGGTGGATCAGGGCCTGATCAGCCAGGCTGTTACTGCTGATTCATTTCTTTGAAATGAACCTGATGGCCTCCCACTCTCAAAGTACTGTATGACCCCTTTTGTTAAGTTTTTCTCCACTATAAGAATAATAATAAAAAATCTCTTAACCCGTAATTGTTATGGCTAGAGGCTAGAGGGGCATTTGCCCTCTCGCATGTCACAGCAAAATTTCACATATGGCTCAAGTGTTTATACCCTGTAAAAACATAGTGGCCACCTTACTAATATACCAGTGTGTCTAGATACACAAGCACAGGCAGGGCCAGGAGCTGAGTCTCGACCCCTGCAACTACAATTAGGTGAGTACAGGTAGCTTTAAATACAATAGGACCCCCATATCGGCAGGGAATATGTTCGAAGGACCTGCTGTGAATATTGAAGCCACTAATAGTAGAATATTCTATATATAAGTCCTATGCATACCTATTATAAAGTTTTTTTATTATTAACACACTGGCTGATTCCCACCAAGGCAGGGTGGCCCGAAAAAGAAAAACTTTCACCATCATTCACTCCATCACTGTCTTGCCAGAAGGGTGCTTTACACTACAGTTTTTAAACTGCAACATTAACACCTCTCCTTCAGAGTGCAGGCACTGTACTTCCCATCTCCAGGACTCAAGTCCGGCCTGCCGGTTTCCCTGAATCCCTTCATAAATGTTACCTTGCTCACACTCCAACAGCATGTCAAGTATTAAAAATCATTTGTCTCCATTCACTCCTATCAAACACGCTCACGCATGCCTGCTGGAAGTCCAAGCCCCTCACACACAAAACCTCCTTTACCCCCTCCCTCCAACCTTTCCTAGGCCGACCCCTACCCCGCCTTCCTTCCACTACAGACTGATACACTCTTGAAGTCATTCTGTTTCACACTGTAAGTGGAAAATTATCACTTTTTCACTAATGAGAAGTACTTCATGGCTTCTCTTAGGCTCTGATGATCTGGCAGCTTCTCTACTTAAATGGTTTGGGGCCATTATGATCCAAAATTAAGAGGTATTTTTGAGCCACAGTAAACCAACTGAAACCGCAGATACTGAATTAGTGGATACAGGGGGTTCTACTGTATATTTTCTTCATCTTGGTATGTTTTAATTTCTTTATATAGCCTGTGAGCGGCAAGATGTACATGAAGGAACTGGAAGATCTGGGGATAAACGTGAAGGCCAAAAATTTCTTGGTGTTCCAGGGAGCAATAGAGTCCATAGCGATGAAGAATCCCAAGGAGAGAACAGTGCTCTTTGAAGAAATGTGCGGGTAAGACTCTGTGAGATGATTACTTATACTATCTGCTATCTTTGCAATAAGCAGTTGGAGGTGTAATTTGCAATCTAGATTACGTATCCTGTTATAAGGGCGCCCCACTTTACAGTGCTTCTCTTTACAGCGTTTCACTAATACAGCAGTTTTCAGTTATACCGATTCTTCATTTATTCAGACTTCCTCCAAGCTAAGAACAAAAATATTTTAAAGTAATGTGTGTATTGTATATGCATTTTTTAGGCTTAGCTCCATTACTCACTTAAAATATGATAGTGTAAATTAATTAGCAGGCTTTTATATGCATCTGAAAGTGAAAAGGTTGAATTTTGTTTTACAGCGCCTTTCACTCTACACCAATAGCCCAGAACCTAACCTGCTGTATAAGTGGGGCCCTACGGTAACTGAAGGTGTAATTTGAAGTCTTGCTTGCATGTTGTGTTATTGTAATTTGTCTATACGTATCTTTTTATCTCTTATCTGTTTTATGAAGAATATTCCCTACAAGGGAGGGTCCTTGATGCTTGTTAGGGGCTCTTGATCTAGGGCAGTGTTATTCACTAATTTTTGCAAGAGAGCCACTTCGGTTAAACACATTGAGAGAGTCGCAACTACTGCAAGTTAGCGTAACTCAACTGAATTAAGTAGTACTGAGCTGCTGGTGCAATATAGTAAATGAGAAAAAGTAGACACGAGCCGTGAATTGAGTCATCGCGAGCCGCACAATGAACACCACTGATCTAGGGACTTGGATCTGAGCTCCAGGTCCTTGAATTGAACTTGAATACCTTCCATCACCCCCTCCCCCCTTATGGGCGCTGTATAATCCCTACGGGTTTAGCGCTCCCCATGATCATAATATGAAGAATGCTGAAAGAGTATCAACAACCTTCTTCAAAGTAGAGAGAAAATATCTATTAAAAGAGTATTAGGTGAGTGTAAATAGGTATGATGTCTCTCACACAAAGCAGACATAAGGTCGAGTCTCCATTTATGGCCACTCTTAATTATGATATTTTTTTTAACACCAGCCATTTCCCACTAAGGTAGGAGGACCCAGCAAATGAGTTTATTTTTTTGACAACCTGTATAATAGTAATAATTAGGCCTTGTAACCTCTCCTCCTATAAAAATTATCGAACATAAGGAGTAGAGTATTATTATTATCACACTGGCCGATTCCCACCAAGGCAGGGTGGCCCGAAAAAGAAAAACTTTCACCATCATTCACTCCATCACTGTTTTGCCAGAAGGGTGCTTTACACTACAGTTTTTAAACTGCAACATTAACACCCCTCCTTCAGAGTGCAGGCACTGTACTTCCCATCTCCAGGACTCAAGTCCGGCCTGCCGGTTTCTCTGAACCCCTTCGTAAATGTTACCTTGCTCACACTCCAACAGCACGTCAAGTATTAAAAACCATTTGTCTCCATTCACTCCTATCAAACACACTCACGCATGCTTGCTGGAAGTCCAAGCCCCTTGCACACAAAACCTCCTTTACCCCCTCCCTCCAACCTTTCCTAGGCCGACCCCTACCCCGCCTTCCTTCCACTACAGACTGATACACTCTTGAAGTCACACTGTTTCGCTCCATTCTCTCTACATGTCCGAACCACCTCAACAACCCTTCCTCAGCCCTCTGGACAACAGTTTTGGTAATCCCGCACCTCCTCCTTACTTCCAAACTACGAATTCTCTGCATTATATTCACACCACACATTGCCCTCAGACATGACATCTCCAATGCCTCCAGCCTTCTCCTCGCTGCAACATTCATCACCCATGCTTCACACCCATATAAGAGAGTTGGTAAAACTATACTCTCATACATTCCCCTCTTTGCCTCCAAGGACAAAGTTCTTTGTCTCCACAGACTCCTAAGTGCACCACTCACCCTTTTCCCCTCATCAATTCTATGATTCACCTCATCTTTCATAGACCCATCCGCTGACACGTCCACTCCCAAATATCTGAATACATTCACCTCCTCCATACTCTCTCCCTCCAATCTGATATCCAATCTTTCATCACCTAATCTTTTTGTTATCCTCATAACCTTACTCTTTCCTGTATTCACTTTTAATTTTCTTCTTTCGCACACCCTGCCAAATTCATCCACCAATCTCTGCAACTTCTCTTCAGAATCTCCCAAGAGCACAGTGTCATCAGCAAAGAGCAACTGTGACAACTCCCACTTTATGTGTGATTCTTTATCTTTTAACTCCACGCCTCTTGCCAAGACCCTCGCATTTACTTCTCTTACAACCCCATCTATAAATATATTAAACAACCATGGTGACATCACACATCCTTGTCTAAGGCCTACTTTTCCTGGGAAATAATTTCCCTCTTTCCTACATACTCTAACTTGAGCCTCACTATCCTCGTAAAAACTCTTCACTGCTTTCAGTAACCTACCTCCTACACCATACACCTGCAACATCTGCCACATTGCCCCCCTATCCACCCTGTCATACGCCTTTTCCAAATCCATAAATGTCACAAAGACCTCTTTAGCCTTATCTAAATACTGTTCACTTATATGTTTCACTGTAAACACCTGGTCCACACATCCCCTACCTTTCCTAAAGCCTCCTTGTTCATCTGCTATCCTATTCTCCGTCTTACTCTTAATTCTTTCAATAATAACTCTACCATACACTTTACCAGGTATACTCAGCAGACTTATCCCCCTATAATTTTTGCACTCTTTTGTCCCCTTTGCCTTTATACAAAGGAACTATGCATACCATACCCCCGGCCGGGATTGAACCCGCGGTCATAGAGTCTCAAAACTCCAGCCCGTCGCTTTAGCCACTGCTCTCTGCCAGTCCCTAGGTACCTTACCCTCTTCCATACATTTATTAAATAATTGCACCAATCACTCCAAAACTATATCCCCACCTGTTTTTAACATTTCTAGCTTTATCCCATCGATCCCGGCTGCCTTACCCCCTTGCATTTTACCTACTGCCTCACGAACTTCCCCCACACTCACAACTGGCTCTTCCTCTCTCCTACAAGATGTTATTCCTCCTTGCCTTATAAACGAAATCACAGCTTCCCTATCTTCATCAACATTTAACAATTTCTCAAAATATTCCCTCCATCTTCCCAATACCTCTAACTCTCCATTTAATAACTCTCCTCTCCTATTTTTAACTGACAAATCCATTTGTTCTCTAGGCTTCCTTAACTTTGTTAATCTCACTCCAAAACTTTTTCTTATTTTCAACAAAATTTGTTGATAACTCACCCACTCTCTCATTTGCTCTGTTTACATTGCTTCACCACTCTCTTAACCTCTCTCTTTTTCTCCATATACTCTTCCCTCCTTGCATCACTTCTACTTTGTAAAAACTTCTCATATGCTAACTTTTTCTCCCTTACTACTCTCTTTACATCATCATTCCACCAATCGCTCCTCTTCCTTCCCGCATCCACTTTCCTGTAACCACAAACTTCTGCTGAACACTCTAACACTACGTTTTTAAACCTACCCCATACCTCTTCGACCCCATTGCCTATGCTCTCATTAGCCCATCTATCCTCCAGTAGCTGTTTATATCTTACCCTAACTGCCTCCTCTTTTAGTTTATAAACCTTCACCTCTCTCTTCCCTGATGCTTCTATTCTCCTTGTATCCCATCTACCTTTTACTCTCAGTGTAGCTACAACTAGAAAGTGATCTGATATATCTGTGGCCCCTCTATAAACATGTACATCCTGAAGTCTACTCAACAGTCTTTGATCTACTAATACATAATCCAACAAACTACTGTCATTTCACCCTACATCATATCTTGTATACTTATTTATCCTCTTTTTCTTAAAATATGTATTACCTATAACTAAACCCCTTTCTATACAAAGTTCAATCAAAGGGCTCCCATTATCATTTATGCCTGGCACCCCAAACTTACCTACCACACCCTCTCTAAAAGTTTCTCCTACTTTAGCATTCAGGTCCCCTACCACAATTACTCTCTCACTTGGTTCAAAGGCTCCTATACATTCACTTAACATCTCCCAAAATCTCTCTCTCTCCTCTACATTCCTCTCTTCTCCAGGTGCATACACGCTTATTATGACCCACTTTTCGCATCCAACCTTTACTTTCATCCACATAATTCTTGAATTTACACATTCATATTCTCTTTTCTTCTTCCATAACTGATCCTTCAACATTACTGCCACCCCTTCCTTTGCTCTAACTCTCTCAGATACCCCAGATTTAATCCCATTTATTTCCCCCCACCGAAACTCCCCTAGCCCCTTCAGCTTTGTTTCGCTTAGGGCCAGGACATCCAACTTCTTTTCATTCATAACATCAATCATCTGTTTCTTGTCATCCGCACTACATCCACGCATATTCAAGCATCCCAGTTTTATAAAGTTTTTCTTCTTCTCTTTTTTAGTAAATGTCTACAGGAGAAGGGGTTACTAGCCCATTCCTCCCGGCATTTTAGTCGCCTCATATGACACGCATGGCTTACGGAGGAAAGATTCTTTTCCACTTCCCCATGGACAATAGAAGAAATAAAGAAGAACAAGAGCTATTTAGAAAAAGGAGAAAAACCTAGATGTATGTATATATATATATGCATGTGCATGTCTGTGAAGTGTGACCAAAGTGTAAGTAGGAGTAGCAAGATATCCCTGTTATCTAGCATTTTTATGAGACAGAAAAAGAAACCAGCAATCCTACCATCATGCAAAACAGTTACAGGTTTCTGTTTCACAGTCATCTGGCAGGACGGTAGTACTTCCCTGGGTGGTTGCTGTCGCTGTAGAGTATATGGAGAGTAAAAGAAAGGTGAAGAGAATGGTGAGAGAGTGCAAAAGGAGAGCAGATGATAGAGTGGGAGAGGCACTGTCAAGAAATTTTAATGAAAATAAGAAAAATTTTTTGAGTGAATTAAACAAGATAAGAAAGCCTAGGGAATGAATGGATTTGTCAGTTAAAAACAGAGTAGGGGAGTATGTTTCAAGCCAAATTTAATATTTTATTACAAAAGATTCTGCATTGACCATAGAAGCCTCTGTATATCTTCTTTCAAAACACCGGCCATATCCCACCGAGGCGGGGTGGCCCAAAAGGAAAAACGAAAGTTTCTTCTTTTACATTTAGTAATATATACAAGAGAAGGGGTTACTAGCCCCTTGCTCCTGGCATTTTAGTCGCTTCTTACAACATGCATAGCTTACGGAGGAAGAATTCTGTTCCACTTCCCCGTGGAGAGACTGTATACGTATATTTATTGTAATTTTATCACTCATTCGCTCGTTTGTTTTTAAAGGCCTATTTTGTTTGTCAATCGATAGATGTTATGATTAGGTGTTTTGCTGTACCACGTTGTACAGAAAGTTGTTAATACAGTACAGGGATTTTTTTTATTACCAGGTCTGTGGGGCTGAAAAGAGAATATGACAGGTTGAAGGCTGAGATGCTGCAGGCCGAACTGGATACCAGTTTTACATACAAGAAGAAAAAAGGGATCACAGCTGAACGTAAGGAAGTTGAGCACGACAAGGAGGAAGCTGAGAAGTACCAGAGGTTAAAGAATGAACTGGTAAGCTCAATTACAGGAGGGCCTCTCCTATACAGCACCTATTTTCAGTGTTCCATGTTTTCATTGGCTTTCAATTGAGTTGTTGTTGTATACTGAAATAAAACCATTATCATTACTAAATTATACTAATTGTAATACTGTTATTTGTTTTTTGCTACCTCACTATTATAAATCTTATTAATTATAAAAAATTTTATTACCTACATAACCATGGGTTTTTAACATGCACTCAAGTGTCACCCATTTCTGTATAAACAGTGTATCATGTTGCTATAAACTTTATTTTTATATAACGTGCTGGCTGTCTCCCGCTGAGCCAGGGTGACCCAAAAAAGAAACACTTTTACCATCATTCATACTATCACTGTCTTTTCAGAGGTACACTGATATGACAGTTTAGATGTCACTTTAAACAGCACATATCCTAAACTCCTCCTTTAAAGTGCAGGCACTGTACTTCCCACCTACAGGACTCAAGTCTGGCTAACCAGGTTCCCTGAATCCCTTCACAAAATATTACCCTGCTCACACTCCACAGCTCGTCAAGTCCCAAAAACTGTTCGTCTCCATTCACTCCTATCTAACACACTAACACATGCCTGTATTTGCAATAAGAAATATGAATTAAATCACAGAATGGGTAGGGCTTGATCCCATGTACAGTGGACCCCCGCATAACGATATTATTTCAATCCAGAAGTCTGTTTGGGTGCCGTTATAGACTGAATTTGTTCCCATAAGAAATATTGTGAATTAGATTAGTCCTTTTCAGACCCCTAAAAATACACCTACAAAAGCACTTACAAAAATAAACTTACATAATTGGTCGAGTTGGGAGCTGATCGTTATCCGGGGGTCCACTGTATTTCACTTGAGTCAATATTCTCTGCTGGACAGTGGCTGATGTGATTAAATACTTGTTGAAGGCTGTGAATGCTGCTTCAGTAAATGTTTTGGAAGTTCCCTGAGAGAAACCATTGTTATTGCAACATAGAGGTTGTGCTGACAAACACTTTTCAAAACTGATTACATACATAGTATTTTAATCTCAGTGGCTATGTCCAGCCAAGGAAGGATGACCTCAAAGAAGAAAATACATTCACCATCATTCATACAATTGCTGTCTTGCCAAAAGTGTGCTGACCATCACTTTTCAAATTGCCCTCCGACTGCAATGTCCCCCACCCCTACTACCGTCCCACCTCTAGGACTTTAAATCCAGCTAACCAGTTTCCCTGAATTACTTCATAAAAGTTACTTATTCACACTCCTTGTTCACACTCTTTAAAAAAACCACTCTTAGCACACTCACACACAAGCCTGCTAGATGCTCAAGCCCCCAAAACTCAAAGCTTCTTTGACCCCCTCCCTCCAACCTTCTACCCCAGATTTATACACTTGTCATCCTGTGTCTTAACCCCTTCAACTCAACTCTGAATTATGCCCTTGGTGACCCCATATTGATTTTTTTTTTCAATGAACCATCTGTATCCCATTGAGGCAAAGTGATCTAAAATTAAAAAAAAAAGTCTTTTAAATTTATTAATTTATACAGGAGACGTGGTTACTAGCCCCTTGCTCCTGGCATTTTAGTCATCTCTTATGACACGCATGGCTGATGGAGGAAGACTCCTGTTTCACTTCCCCATGGAGATAAAAAGAAATAAAGAAGAACAAGAACTATTAAGAAAATAAAAGAAAATCCAGATGGGTGTGCAAATGTATATGCATGTACATGCGTGTGTAGTGTCACCTAAGTGTGAGTAGAAGTAGCAAGATATACCTGATATCAATCCAGCTTGATGATTATTATTATTATTATTATTATTATTGTGTGACATGCTTTTATTGGTATTGTTCTATTTACATAAACTGATCATTCCAATATTTTTTAATGGCAGAGAGACAAAAAATGGGATCTACAGCTATTTCGTCTATTTCACAACGAAAGGGAAATTGGCGAGCTTAAACGAGACTTGGAGAAGATGAAGACAGATCTCCAGAAAAGGAAGCAGAATAAAGAAAAGGCAGAGGAAGCAGTGAAAGAAAAGAAAAAAGAAAGAAGCCCCATGTCTGCAGAAATGGCCAAAATGGAAGAGAAAATCAGAGAGATGGTAGGGAATTACGTACCTTTTCAGTTTGTTTGAGGTGGGGGCGGGTGGGATCCAGCTCTTGGTCATCATCATCAGTTTATGAGTACCTCCTTGAGATTGTGCAGGTGAGGTGGGTGAGCTCTGGCTCTTTCCACTGACTGATGTGATTGAACTCTTGTGATGTCTTTTTAAGCTTCCTCTATTGAGTCCAGATCCATTGCATTTTTACTTAACTCGTTCCATTTACCTATTCTTTTTTTTTAACACACCACCCATCTACCACTGAGCTAGGGTGACCTAAAAAAGAGGAAATGCTTCACTGTCATTCAGTCAATCACTGTCTTGCCAGACGTGTTCTGACATCACAGTTCAGATGACTCTCTGCACTGTAACACTACCAATGGAAATAAACCAGTTCGACCTTTTTGGGTTTATGTAATTTACATACGTTATTTTGTATGATAATTGTCCTTGTATGGACCTCTACCTAAATAAACTTATACTCGTATGTTGAGGTGATACTTCTTAAAATTTCCATGATTTAATTTTTTTGGGGCAAGTGTGTGAATGATTGGGATTCATGAAGGCACTTGCTACGAGTGCTTGATATCGGGGAGGGTGGATTGGACATGATGTCCTGGTGCTCATCACTTACTACTCCTACCTACCCTAACAGAGTGAGAGAGGTACATCTTGAGGGTGGTGGCAAGGGAGGGCATGCATGGTCAGCAGAAGTTGGGTTGGGAAAAGTATGAGCCTAGTTACTTTGTTAGGTTGGACTGCCTTGAGATGTCATAGTTGGGATTCCCTGTTTCTGCCTAATTTTGTTACCCTTAATACCTACATTTCACCTACTGTCTCATTTTTAAATTGTTTCTGATTCCTGGGTGCCTGAAGTCACAATTTTTGGATACCCCTTTATAATAATGGATATTATCACATATATTATCACACTGGCCGATTCCCACCAAGGCAGGGTGGCCCGAAAAAGAAAAACTTTCACCATCATTCACTCCATCACTGTCTTGCCAGAAGGGTGCTTTACACTACAGTTTTTAAACTGCAACATTAGCACCCCTCCTTCAGAGTGCAGGCACTGTACTTCCCATCTCCAGGACTCAAGTCCGGCCTGCCGGTTTCCCTGAATCCCTTCATAAATGTTACTTTGCTCACACTCCAACAGCACGTCAAGTATTAAAAACCATTTGTCTCCATTCACTCCTATCAAACACGCTCACGCATGCCTGCTGGAAGTCCAAGCCCCTCGCACACAAAACCTCCTTTACCCCCTCCCTCCAACCCTTCCTAGGCCGACCCCTACCCCGCCTTCCTTCCACTACAGACTGATACACTCTTGAAGTTATTCTCTCTCGCTCCATTCTCTCTACATGTCCGAACCACCTCAACAACCCTTCCTCAGCCCTCTGGACAACAGTTTTGGTAATCCCGCACCTCCTCCTAACTTCCAAACTACGAATTCTCTGCATTATATTCACACCACACATTGCCCTCAGACATGACATCTCCACTGCCTCCAGCCTTCTCCTCGCTGCAACATTCATCACCCATGCTTCACACCCATATAAGAGCGTTGGTAAAACTATACTCTCATACATTCCCCTCTTTGCCTCCAAGGACAAAGTTCTCTGTCTCCACAGACTCCTAAGTGCACCACTCACTCTTTTTCCCTCATCAATTCTATGATTCACCTCATCTTTCATAGACCCATCCGCTGACACGTCCACTCCCAAATATCTGAATACGTTCACCTCCTCCATACTCTCTCCCTCCAATCTGATATTCAATCTTTCATCACCTAATCTTTTTGTTATCCTCATAACCTTACTCTTTCCTGTATTCACCTTTAATTTTCTTCTTTTGCACACCCTACCAAATTCATCCACCAATCTCTGCAGCTTCTCTTCAGAATCTCCCAAGAGCACAGTGTCATCAGCAAAGAGCAGCTGTGACAACTCCCACCCTGTGTGTGATTCTTTATCTTTTAACTCCACGCCTCTTGCCAAGACCCTCGCATTTACTTCTCTTACAACCCCATCTATAAATATATTAAACAACCACGGTGACATCACACATCCCTGTCTAAGGCCTACTTTTACTGGGAAAAAATTTCCCTCTTTTCTACATACTCTAACTTGAGCCTCACTATCCTCGTAAAAACTCTTCACTGCTTTCAGTAACCTACCTCCTACACCATACACTTGCAACATCTGCCACATTGCCCCCCTATCCACCCTGTCATACGCCTTTTCCAAATCCATAAATGCCACAAAGACCTCTTTAGCCTTATCTAAATACTGTTCACTTATATGTTTCACTGTAAACACCTGGTCCACACACCCCCTACCTTTCCTAAAGCCTCCTTGTTCATCTGCTATCCTATTCTCCGTCTTACTCTTAATTCTTTCAATTATAATTCTACCATACACTTTACCAGGTACACTCAACAGACTTATCCCCCTATAATTTTTGCACTCTCTTTTATCCCCTTTGCCTTTATACAAAGGAACTATGCATGCTCTCTGCCAATCCCTAGGTACCTTACCCTCTTCCATACATTTATTAAATAATTGCACCAACCACTCCAAAACTATATCCCCACCTGCTTTTAACATTTCTATCTTTATCCCATCAATCCCGGCTGCCTTACCCCCTTTCATTTTACCTACTGCCTCACGAACTTCCCCCACACTCACAACTGGCTCTTCCTCACTCCTACAAGATGTTATTCCTCCTTGCCCTATACACGAAATCACAGCTTCCCTATCTTCATCAACATTTAACAATTCCTCAAAATATTCCCTCCATCTTCCCAATACCTCTAACTCTCCATTTAATAACTCTCCTCTCCTATTTTTAACTGACAAATCCATTTGTTCTCTAGGCTTCCTTAACTTGTTAATCTCACTCCAAAACTTTTTCTTATTTTCAACAAAATTTGTTGATAACAGCTCACCCACTCTCTCATTTGCTCTCTTTTTACATTGCTTCACCACTCTCTTAACCTCTCTCTTTTTCTCCATATACTCTTCCCTCCTTGCATCACTTCTACTTTGTAAAAACTTCTCATATGCTAACTTTTTCTCCCTTACTACTCTCTTTACATCATCATTCCACCAATCGCTCCTCTTCCCTCCTGCACCCACTTTCCTGTAACCACAAACTTCTGCTGAACACTCTAACACTACATTTTTAAACCTACCCCATTCCTCTTCGACCCCATTGCCTATGCTCTCATTAGCCCATCTATCCTCCAATAGCTGTTTATATCTTACCCTAACTGCCTCCTCTTTTAGTTTATAAACCTTCACCTCTCTCTTCCCTGATGCTTCTATTCTCCTTGTATCCCATCTACCTTTTACTCTCAGTGTAGCTACAACTAGAAAGTGATCTGATATATCTGTGGCCCCTCGATAAACATGTACATCCTGAAGTCTACTCAACAGTCTTTTATCTACTAATACATAATCCAACAAACTACTATCATTTCGCCCTACATCATATCGTGTATACTTATTTATCCTCTTTTTCTTAAAATATGTATTACCTATAACTAAACCCCTTTCTATACAAAGTTCAATCAAAGGGCTCCCATTATCATTTACACCTGGCACCCCAAACTTACCTACCACACCCTCTCTAAAAGTTTCTCCTACTTTAGCATTCAGGTCCCCTACCACAATTACTCTCTCACTTGGTTCAAAGGCTCCTATACATTCACTTAACATCTCCCAAAATCTCTCTCTCTCCTCTGCATTCCTCTCTTCTCCAGGTGCATACACGCTTATTATGACCCACTTCTCGCATCCAACCTTTACTTTAATCCACATAATTCTCGAATTTACACATTCATATTCTCTTTTCTCCTTCCATAACTGATCATTTAACATTACTGCTACCCCTTCCTTTGCTCTAACTCTCTCAGATACTCCAGATTTAATCCCATTTATTTCCCCCCACTGAAACTCTCCTACCCCCTTCAGCTTTGTTTCGCTTAGAGCCAGGACATCCAACTTCTTTTCATTCATAACATCAGCAATCATCTGTTTCTTGTCATCCGCACTACATCCACGCACATTTAAACAACCCAGTTTTATAAAGTTTTTCTTCTTCTCTTTTTTAGTAAATGTATACAGGAGAAGGGGTTACTAGCCCATTGCTCCCGGCATTTTAGTCGCCTCATACGACACGCATGGCTTACGGAGGAAAGATTCTTTTCCACTTCCCCATGGACAATAGAAGAAATAATAAAGAACAAGAGCTATTTAGAATAAGGAGAAAAACCTAGATGTATGTATATATATATATGCATGTGCGTGTCTGTGAAGTGTGACCAAAGTGTAAGTAGGAGTAGCAAGATATCCCTGTTATCTAGCGTGTTTATGAGACAGAAAAAGAAAACCAGCAATCCTACCATCATGCAAAACAGTTACAGGTTTTTGTTTCACAGTCATCTGGCAGGACGGTAGTACTTCCCTGGGTGGTTGCTGTCTACCAACCTACTACCTATATTATCCCTATATTTTTTTTTTCAACAAACCAGCCGTATCCCACCAAGGCAGGGTGGCCCAAAAAGAAAAACGGAAGTTTCTCTTTTTAAATTTAGTAATTTATACAGAAGGGGTTACTAACCCCTTGCTCCCGGCATTTTAGTTGACTCTTACAACACGTATAGCTTACAGAGGAAGAATTCTGTTCCACTTCCCCATAGAGATAAGAGGAAATTAACAAGGAAAAGAACTAGTAAGAAAATAGAAGAAAACCCAGAGGGGTGTGTATATATATGCTTGTACATGCAAGTACAATGCCTGCACTTCAAAGGAGTGGTTTGGGATATTGGCAGTTTGGAGGGATATGTTGTGTATCTTTATACGTATATGCTTCTAAACTGTTGTATTCTGAGCACCTCTGCAAAAGCAGTGATAATGTGTGAGTGTGGTGAAAGTGTTGAATGATGATGAAAGTATTTTGGGGATTTTCTTTCTTTTTTGGGTCACCCTGCCTCGGTGGGAGACGACCGACTTGTAGAAAAAAAAAAAAAACATGCAAGTGTAGTGTGACCTAAGTGTAAGTAGAAGTAACAAGACATACCTGAAATCTTGCATGTTTCTTCTTTCAACACACCGGCCGTATCCCACCGAGGCGGGGTGGCCCAAAAGAGAAAACGAAAGTTTCTCCTTTTACATTTAGTAATATATACAGGAGAAGGGGTTACTAGCACCTTGCTCCTGGCATTTTAGTCGCCTCTTACAACACGCATGGCTTACGGAGGAAGAATTCTGATCCACTTCCCCATGGAGATAAGAGGAAATAGACAAGAACAAGAACTAGAAAGAAAATAGAAGAAAACCCAGAGGGGTATGTATATATAAATGCTTGTACATGTATGTGTAGTGTGACCTAAGTGTAAGTAGAAGTAGCAAGACATACCTGAAATCTTGCATGTTTATGAGACAGAAAAAAAGACACCAGCAATCCTACCATCGTGTAAAACAATTACAGGCTTTCGTTTTACACTCACTTGGCAGGACGGTAGTACCTCCTTGGGCAGTTGCTGTCTACCAACCTTCTACCTCTATTATCCCTTTATCTTATCTATATATTTTTTTGATGGGATCTTTACTGTCTTTGGTCCTATAATTTCTAGTGTTACATCTTAGATATCTTGTTCCATATTTTTTTTATTTTTTTTTTTTACATTTGTGAAATTACAGGCTGAGCTGAAAACACTACCACTGAGTTTAAATGCCACTCTCACGACTACCTCTGTCAACCTCTTTGTGTATGTCACCTTTCCAGGTTACCAGTTCTCCACTCCTCTGTAAACCTTTTGTATATGTCATCTTTCCGGGTTACGAGTGATAATGATGTGGTGGATAGAGATGAGATTGTTCAGCCTTGATCATCATAATATTGTTTAACCTTGGTCATCATAATATTGTTAAACCTAGATCATTGTAATATTGTTTTGCCTTGATCATAATATTGTTTAGCCATGATCATAATATTGGACTTTTCTGTAACCAGTAGACTTTGTCCATTGTTTCCAAATCAGTTGACCTGTATTACCAGAGTACATTAAATTGAGGGCCGTTAAATCAAGAATTTATTATATTTGCACTTACCTAGTTGAACTTGTGGGGAAAAGGGAGGGTATACTTGAGCTCATTATATGCAGCAACATATCTGGAGTACACTCTATCATATGTTGTAAAATGATTATTTTCTTATATATTTGAAAGTGGGCTAGTAACCCCTTCTGTATAAATTACTAAATTTAAAAAGAAAAACTTTCGTTTTTCTTTGTGGGTTACCTTCCTCGGTGGGATATGGCCAGAGTGTTGAAAATAAACAAAGTACGTATTTGAAGATTGAGACATTTATGCAACATATGGGAATCTTTATTAAGGAAATGTTTCACCACACAGTGACTTCATCAGTCCAATACAATGTGTTCAGTCCATCATTCTTGTAGAAAAGTGCAGCATATGGCCAGAGAAGTGGTGAATCGAAGCAGGAGGTGGTGAGATCACAGTGGAATCATCCACTAGTGTAAGTAGGTCATCGTCCAAAGGTTGGACAAGTATTGAAGAATTCCTTGTATCAAGATCCCATGATCTTGATACATGATGAAGCCACTGTGTGGCAAAACGTTTACTTAATAAAGGTTCCCATATGTTGAATAAGTGTCCCAATCTTCAACTTATTGGTTTTCAAACCAAAAAAAGTATTTGAAAGTTTAAGAATGTAGGAGGATTGCAAGACTATGTGGTAATGTGGAGTTATTATATTCATGTGAACTACAAAACCTATAAGAGATATAGAGCACCTTGAGAACGAGAAATAATCAGGTTTGATCTGGGGAAGTGGAGAGTAGCTCTAGCTCCTTGGATCATAAGCCTTTAAGGGAAGTCTTGTAAGGAAATTTTTCATGTTCAGATGTTTTGTTCCTTCTTTTTCGCATCACCTTGCCCTGGTGGGAAACAGCCGAGTATTAAAAAAAAATGTAATACTTTGATCTCTGCATTATGTATTAGTGTGCAGCAATTTAGGATAACAGTAATTTGTAATTTAGCACATTTTTTAGCAAGATTTAAATTTCTGGAATTGTTCTTAAGAAATTAAGGCCAATTGTTACTCCTCTATAATAGGTTATACTCCCTTGACAGGAAACTGAAGTAAATAAAAAAAGAATGGCTGTTATTAGTGCCAAGGTAAAAACAGCTCACCTACAGAAGACTATCGAAATGGACCGCAAGTCACTTTCCCAGGCCACGAAGGCACACCACTCTCACGCTGACACCATCAAAGATTTGGAGGAGAAACTAGAGGAAGTACAGAAGAAAAGGGCCGAGTTTGAAGTTAAGATCTCTGAGGAAACTGAGAGTCAGGGTGTGTATGCTTTTGAGTCTTCAGAGACCATTAGAGTATATAGGCTGTGTGTAAAGTTAGTCTCTCAGACATTTGCAGCCAAACTCAGCAGACAAGCCTGGCACTAGCAGACTTTCTGTGACATAATCATAGCAAAAGATGTTTATGCACTGATCAAGATATAATGTATCCCTGTCAAAGTCCTACTTTCATTGCTACCATTGGTATATAATGCATCATTTTCAAAGTCCTACTTTCATTGCCACCATTGGTACATAATGCATCCTTTTCAAAGTCCTACTTTCATTGCTACCATTGGTACATAATGCATCCCTTTCAAAGTCCTATTTTCATTGTTACCATTGGTACATAATGCATCCCTTTCAAAGTCCTTCTTTCATTGCCTCCATTGGGTGCATTCAGTTATCATTTCATCAAGGATTGGTGCTGTCCTCCCCTGACTCACATTTCAACTTGCATCTTTTCTTGCTATTTCGTTACAGGCAAAAGTATCGAGCTAGAAGAAGCAAAAGTCAGAGAGTATAACCAACTAAAGAGCACTGCAGCAGCCCAGTCAGCACAGTACATACAGGAGCTGGCCTCTCTTAACCGAGAGCAGAAACTGGACCAAGATCGCCTCAGTAATACCCAGCGGTGTATCTCTGAGATCGAGCATAAAGTGGAACGAAAGGGACACGAGAAAGAAGAGGCACAGAAGAGATTAGAAAAGTTAACTGAGTACATAGATCAGTCTGAAGCAACACTGGAGGATCAGAAGAGGATAAGACAGGTATAGTATATCCAGTGTATCAGGATGAAAAGTTAACTGAGTACATAGATCAGTCAGAAACAACACTGGTATAGTATATCTGGTGTGCTAGGATGCTGTGATAAGTCATATGTAAATACCAGTTCTCTGCCATCCTTTCACATTATTCTAAAATTATTTTATGTAGTATAATGTTATTACTAGGAGCAAGTGGCAAGTAACCCCTTCTTATAAATTACTAAATTTAAAAGAGAAACTTGTTTTTCTTTTTAGGTCACCCTACCTCAGTGGGATGTGGCTGGTTTGTTGAAAAAAAATTGTTATTGTTGCTCTGTTATACAGTGGACCCCCGGTTAACGATATTTTTTCACTCCAGAAGTATGTTCAGGTGCCAGTACTGACCGAATTTGTTCCCATAAGAAATATTGTGAAGTAGATTAGTCCATTTCAGACCCCCAAACATACACGTACAAACGCACTTACATAAATACACTTACATAATTGGTCGCATTCGGAGGTAATCGTTATGCGGGGGTCCACTGTATATTTATACATCAGATCTTTTTTCTTTAATAGGAATTGGCAGACAATGTTACACAAAGCAATGAAAGATTAGAGGTGATCAAGCAGGAACTGGAGAGTGTAACTCAACAGCTGGATGAAGCTCAGACATCCCACCATGATGCTGTCAACCGGAGTAAACAGCAGGAGGTTGTTGAAAAACTTCAGCAGCTGTATCCTGGTGTTTATAACCGTATGGTTAATTTGTGTCATCCCATTCATGAAAGGTACTTATTTTTTTTCTTTTAGCGTTGTCTGTCTCCCACCGAGGTAGGGTGGCCCGAAATTGAAGAAACACTTTTACTTCATAAAAGTTATTCAAACTCCAACAGTATGTCAAGTAAAACTATTGTCTCCATTCACACCTATCTAACATGCTTACACGAGCCTGCTGGATGCTCAAGCCCCTAAAACTCTTGTACCCCCCTCCCCCCCATGCAACCATTCCTGGAATGACTCCTTACCCTTTGACCTTTCACCCCAGATTTATACAACCTCTTCATCAGTCTCCCTCTCTTCATGCCTAAATCACCTTAACAACTCCTCAACCCTCTGAATTATACCCTTCATGACCCCATATTGCCTTTTAATTTCTACGCTCCGAATTCTCTGCATGATATTCACACCTCACATTGCCCTTAAGGATGACATCTCCACTGTCTCTAATCTCATTGCAGCATTCAAAATTCATGCATCACACCCTTATAAAAGTGTTGGTACCAATACAATCTGGTACATTCCTTTTTTTTTTTTACTTCATGGATAAACATTCCACAAATTGCTGGCATGTCTATCCCTATACAGGTCTCCCTCAACATTCGCGAGGGTTAGGGGATCAAGAGCCTCACGAATGTTGAAAAACCGTGAATGTTTGGTGCCCCAATATATTGTAGGGAAATATATTACAATACTGCTTCCTTAACTTGTTGAACCATGAACAATCATAAAATACATGAAAACGTCGTAAATTGTACTAAATATATACATGTTATGCTTTAATAACGTATGTTATTTAATAACATGTATGTTATTAAATACCACAGACTCCACCACTGCGAGTCCCTACTACCCTCCCTCCGACCCCCACAACTGGCAGCCAGCCCTCCCACCACTCAGTGTGGTGAGTGTTTTGTTTGTTCATTATTTGCTATTAAACTACAGAATAAGTAATGTAAACCCATTCATGACTGCATATTGGAATGGCTATTAGGAAAGGTATTAGACGGTGACATCATGTGTTTACTCTTGAACACAGCAAAGAATCGAACATTTCTGCTATTGCTAATAATAACAATAGTAATAATAATAATAATAAATACGATATAATTGAAGAAGGAAATTGTACAAAAATACGAGGGAGTGGTTGACACATCGTCAGTGTGACTTTGTTTATGCTGGAGTGAACATTAGTCTCCCTGCTCTTCCAAACATTTCACAATAATTCAGCGGTTGAGGCAGTGGTATTTAATAACATATATGTTATAAATAATAGTAGTACATGTTATTATTAATTTTTTTTTTTTTTTCAACAAGTCGGCCGTCTCCCACCGAGGCAGGGTGACCCAAAAAAGAAAGAAAATCCCCAAAAAGAAAATACTTTCATCATCATTCAACACTTTCACCACACTCGCACATTATCACTGTTTTTGCAGAGGCGCTCAGAATACAACAGTCTAGAAGCATACACACATAAAGATACACAACATATCCCTCCAAACTGCCAATATCCCAAACCCCTCCTTTAAAGTGCAGGCATTGTACTTCCCATTTCCAGGACTCAAGTCCGACTATATGAAAATA
This sequence comes from Cherax quadricarinatus, assembly GCF_038502225.1. Lineage (NCBI taxonomy): Eukaryota > Metazoa > Arthropoda > Malacostraca > Decapoda > Parastacidae > Cherax > Cherax quadricarinatus. Next base: position 8,657,967 of record NC_091380.1, on the reverse strand, counting down.
ACCGGTTTCCCTGAATCCCTTCACTAAATATTACCCTGCTCACACTTCAACAGATCGTCAGGTCCCAAGTACCATTCGTCTCCATTCACTCCTATCTAACACGCTCACGCACGCTTGCTGGAAGTCCAAGCCCCTTGCCCACAAAACCTCCTTTACCCCCTCTTTCCAACCCTTTCGAGGACGACCCCTACCCCGTATTATTATTAACATGTATGTATTTAATAACATTTATGTTATAAATAATAATAGTACATATTATTAATAACATGTATTATTATTAACATGTATGGTATTAACCCTTTCAGGGTCCGTCCCGTAGATCTACGGCTTTACGGTGAGTGTCCAAACCGTAGATCTACGCCATGAGCTCAGCTCACTCTGATAAACTGTGAGTGGTACATTTGGGCCTAGATATGAGAGAATACATCTATGTGGTATGTGTGCACCACATAAAACAGATCCTGCAGCACACTGTGTATAATGAGAGAAAAAAACTGAAATCATGATTTTTCGATTAAAACAGCAACTTTGCAGTGTTTTTTCGTATGTTTTTTATAGTTGTATTTGCGATTTCTTGGTCTCATTTGATAGAATGGAAGACATATTACAGAAATAGAGATGATTTTGATTGGTTTTAGCACTGGAAATGGCTTGAAACTGAGCTCAAAGTAGCGGAAATGTTAAATTTTTGCCGATATTCAAGAGTAAACAAACGACCTCACACATCTAATACACGTCAGCTGGTGGGTCTAATATACATTCACAAATATGGTGATGATATTTATACAATTATTACAGTATTGCATAACAGTAAATCTTCTATTTTTTGGTGTGAATAAAAATTCATTATGTGAATAAAAAATAAAAATGGAATTTATTTGTAAAGCCTCAAAACATAACTAATGAACAGAGGAAATGTTAGTTTAGTGCCAGGAATGCCTACATTGTTTATTCTGGACCCTATTTTGAAATTGGAATATTTTGAACTTTGTGTTAAATTGGCCAAATTAACAATTTCCGATCACTTTATTTTGTAGTTGAAACAGTTGACTTGGCAATTTCTTGTGCTCAATCGATAGAATAGAAGTAATACTAGTGAAATAGCTAAGAATTTGGTTGATTGGAATAATGTAATTGGCCTAAAATGGGAGTCAAAGTCGGCAAAATCGCCGATTCGTAAATATCGCTGACACATCAAAATTCGCGAGAACATAATTTCGTCAATTCTCCACCAAATTTCGTACATTTTGTTTTATTACCTTCACAAAAAGATTCTCTACGATTTCATGAGAAAAAATAACAAATTTTTTTTTTGAAAATTCTTGGACACTGGTGCGTGACTCCAGATTTGGGCCTTGGACCCTGAAAGGGTTAAATACCACTGCCTCAATCACTGCCTCTACCACTCCAGTCACACTCAATCTACAAGCACCAAACACAATGAATTATTGCGAAATGTTTGGAAGAGCAGGGAGACTAATGTTCACTCCAGCATAAACAAAGCCACACTGACGATGTGTCAACCACTCCCTCGTATTTTTGTACAATTTCCTTCTTCGGTTATATCATTATTATTATTATTATTATTATTATTATTATTATTATTATTATTATTATTATTACTATTGTTATTATTAGCTGTAGCAGAAATGTTTAATTCTTTGCAGTGTTCAAGAGTAAACACATGATGTCACCGTCTAATACCTGTCCGAATAGCCATTCCAATATGCAGTCATGAATGGGTTTACATTATTTGTACTGTAGTTTAATAGCAAATAATGAACAAACAAAACACTCACCACACTGAGTGGTGGGAGGGCTGGCTGCCAGTTGCGGGGGTCGGAGGGAGGGTAGTAGGGACTCGCAGGTGGCGGGAAACTTAAATATGATTTGGCGGCTGGGAATTTGGTGGCTGGGAATTTGGCGGTTGGGAATTCGCGAATGTGTGAAGCCTGTGAAAGTTGACAACGTGAATGTTGAGGGAGACCTGTATATCGAAATACATCCGTATTTAATCTGTCATTGCCACGATTTTGTCACTCATCACGTTACTCTTTTTCTATATTCACTTTTCATTTCCCTCTTTTACCTAGCCTTCCAAATTCTGGGTAAACTATATCATTTTAATTTAGTGCGACTGTTTTCTGGAACTGTGTATGTGTTTGTGCTAGCAGTTTTTATTTTTTGTTACAGTTGTTATGCTTGAATGCTTTTATGTAGGTTCTTATTTATCTTTTTAATGCCAAAAGCAACGAGTGATTTTCTAGGTCAGAGTGGCCTTCAGATCTCATTTGTTCTTTCCATTGGTGTAAATCTCATATATTGTGTTAGCTCATAGTATAAATTTTGTGTGGAATAGGTTGGTAGACAGCAACCACCCAGAGAGGTACTACCGTCCTGCCAAGTGAGTGTAAAACGAAAGCCTGTAATTGTTTTACATGATGGTAGGATTGCTGATGTCTTCTGTCTGTCTCATAAATATGCAAGATTACAGGCATGTCTTGCTACTTCTACTTACACTTAGGTCACACTACACATACATGTACACGTTTATTTATACACACTCATCTGAGTTTTCTTTGATTTTATCTTAATAGTTCTTGGTCTTATTACTTTTCCTTTTATATACATGGGGAAGTGGAATAAGAATCTTTCCTCCGTAAGCCATGCGTGTTGTAAAATCAACTAAAATGCCGGGAACAATGGGCTAGTAACCCCTTTTCCTGTAAAGATTACTAAAAAGAATAAGAAGAAGAAAATTGTCAAAGTGGGAAGTCTGAATGTGCGTGGATGTTGTGCAAATGATAAGAAAGAGATGATTGTGGATGTTATGAATGAGAAGAAACTGGATGTCCTGGCTTTAAGTGAAACAAAGCTGAAGGGGGTGGGAGAGTTTCAATGGAGAGGAATAAATGGGATTAGGTCAGGGGTTTCAAATAGAGTTAGAGCTAAAGAAGGAGTAGCAATAATGTTGAAGGATAAGCTATGGCAGGAAAAGAGGGACTACAAATGTATAAATTCAAGGATTATGTGGAGTAAAATAAAGATTGGATGTGAAAAGTGGGTTATAGTAAGTGTGTATGCACCTGGAGAAGAGAGAAGTGTAGAGGAGAGAGAGATTTTGGGAAATGTTGAGTGAATGCGTGGGGAGTTTTGAATCAAGTGTGAGAGTAATGGTGGTTGGGGATTTCAATGCTAAAGTGGGTAAAAATGTTATGGAGGGAGTAGTAGGTAAATTTGGGGTGCCAGGGGTAAATGTAAATGGGGAGCCTTTAATTGAGCTATGTGTAGAAAGAGATTTGGTAATAAGTAATACATATTTTATGAAAAAGAGGATAAATAAATATACAAGGTATGATGTAGCACGTAATGAAAGTAGTTTGTTAGATTATGTATTGGTGGATAAAAGGTTGATGGGTAGGCTCCAGGATGTAAATGTTTATAGAGGGGCAACTGATATATCGGATCATTATTTAGTTGTAGCTACAGTTAGAGTAAGAGGTAGATGGGAAAAGAGGAAGGTGGCAACAACAAGTAAGAGGGAGGTGAAAGTGTATAAACTAAGGGAGGAGGAAGTTTGGGCGAGATATAAGCGACTATTGGCAGAAAGGTGGACTAGTGCAAAAATGAGTAGTGGGGGGCTTCAAGAGGGTTGGAATAGTTTTAAAAATGCAGTATTAGAATGTGGGGCAGAAGTTTGTGGTTATAGGAGGGTGGGGGCAGGAGGAAAGAGGAGTGATTGGTGGAATGATGAAGTAAAGGGTGTGATAAAAGAGAAAAAGGTAGCTTACGAGAGGTTTTTACAAAGCAGAAGTGTTATAAGAAGAGCAGAGTATATGGAGAGTAAAAGAAAGGTGAAGAGAGTGGTGAGAGAGTGCAAAAGGAGAGCAGATGAAAGAGTGGGAGAGGCACTGTCAAGAAATTTTAATGAAAATAAGAAAAAATTTTGGAGTGAGTTAAACAAGTTAAGAAAGCCTAGGGAAAGTATGGATTTGTCAGTTAAAAACAGAGTAGGGGAGTTAGTAGATGGGGAGAGGGAGGTATTAGGTAGATGGCAAGAATATTTTGAGGAACTTTTAAATGTTGAGGAAGAAAGGGAGGCAGTAATTTCATGCACTGGCCAGGGAGGTATACCATCTTTTAGGAGTGAAGAAGAGCAGAATGTAAGTGTGGTGGAGGTACGTGAGGCATTACGTAGAATGAAAGGGGGTAAAGCAGCTGGAACTGATGGGATCATGACAGAAATGTTAAAAGCAGGGGGGGATATAGTGTTGGAGTGGTTGGTACTTTTGTTTAATAAATGTATGAAAGAGGGGAAGGTACCTAGGGATTGGCAGAGAGCATGTATAGTCCCTTTATATAAAGGGAAGGGGGGCAAAAGAGATTGTAAAATTTTTTTATTTTTATTATCACACTGGCCGATTCCCACCAAGGCAGGGTGGCCCGAAAAAGAAAAACTTTCACCATCATTCACTCCATCACTGTCTTGCCAGAAGGGTGCTTTACACTACAGTTTTTAAACTGCAACATTAACACCCCTCCTTCAAAGTGCGGGCACTGTGCAGTGGACCCCCACTTAACGATCACCTCCAAATGCGACCAATTATGTAAGTGTATTTATGTAAGTGCGTTTGTACGTGTATGTTTGGGGGTCTGAAATGGACTAATCTACTTCACAATATTCCTTATGGGTAAAAATTCGGTCAGTACTGGCACCTGAACATACTACTGGAATGAAAAAAGTTCGTTAACCGGGGGTCCACTGTACTTCCCATCTCCAGGACTCAAGTCCGGCCTGCCGGTTTCCCTGAATCCCTTCATAAATGTTACTTTGCTCACACTCCAACAGCACGTCAAGTATTAAAAACCATTTGTCTCCATTCACTCCTATCAAACACGCTCATGCATGCCTGCTGGAAATCCAAGCCCTTCGCACACAAAACCTCCTTTACCCCCTACCTCCAACCTTTCCTAGGCCGACCCCTACCCCGCCTTCCTTCCACTACAGACTGATACACTCTTGAAGTCATTATGTTTCGCTCCATTCTCTCTACATGTCCGAACCACCTCAACAACCCTTCCTCAGCCCTCTGGACAACAGTTTTGGTAATCCCGCACCTCCTCCTAACTTCCAAACTACGAATTCTCTGCATTATATTCACACCACACATTGCCCTCAGACATGACATCTCCACTGCCTCCAGCCTTCTCCTCGCTGCAACATTCATCACCCACGCTTCACACCCATATAAGAGCGTTGGTAAAACTATACTCTCATACATTCCCCTCTTTGCCTCCAAGGACAAAGTTCTTTTGTCTCCACAGACTCCTAAGTGCACCACTCACTCTTTTTCCCTCATCAATTCTATGATTCACCTCATCTTTCATAGACCCATCCGCTGACACGTCCACTCCCAAATATCTGAATACGTTCACCTCCTCCATACTCTCTCCCTCCAATCTGATATCCAATCTTTCATCACCTAATCTTTTTGTTATCCTCATAACCTTACTCTTTCCTGTATTCACCTTTAATTTTCTTCTTTTGCACACCCTACCAAATTCATCTACCAATCTCTGCAACTTCTCTTCAGAATCTCCCAAGAGCACAGTGTCATCAGCAAAGAGCAGCTGTGACAACTCCCACTTTGTGTGTGATTCTTTATCTTTTAACTCCATGCCTCTTGCCAAGACCCTCACATTTACTTCTCTTACAACCCCATCTATAAATATATTAAACAACCATGGTGACATCACACATCCTTGTCTAAGGCCTACTTTTACTGGGAAATAATTTCCCTCTTTCCTACATACTCTAACTTGAGCCTCACTATCCTCGTAAAAACTCTTCACTGCTTTCAGTAACCTACCTCCTACACCATACACTTGCAACATATGCCACATTGCCCCCCTATCCACCCTGTCATACGCCTTTTCCAAATCCATAAATGCCACAAAGACCTCTTTAGCCTTATCTAAATACTGTTCACTTATATGTTTCACTGTAAACACCTGGTCTACACAACCCCTACCTTTCCTAAAGCCTCCTTGTTCATCTGCTATCCTATTCTCCGTCTTACTCTTAATTCTTTCAATTATAACTCTACCATACACTTTACCAGGTATACTCAACAGACTTATCCCCCTATAATTTTTGCACTCTCTTTTATCCCCTTTGCCTTTATACAAAGGAACTATGCATGCTCTCTGCCAATCCCTAGGTACCTTACCCTCTTCCATACATTTATTAAATAATTGCACCAACCACTCCAAAACTATATCCCCACCTGCTTTTAACATTTCTATCTTTATCCCATCAATCCTGGCTGCCTTACCCCCTTTCATTTTACCTACTGCCTCACGAACTTCCCCCACACTCACAACTGGCTCTTCCTCACTCCTACAAGATGTTATTCCTCCTTGCCCTATACACGAAATCACAGCTTCCCTATCTTCATCAACATTTAACAATTCCTCAAAATATTCCCTCCATCTTCCCAATACCTCTAACTCTCCATTTAATAACTCTCCTCTCCTATTTTTAACTGACAAATCCATTTGTTCTCTAGGCTTTCTTAACTTGTTAATCTCACTCCAAAACTTTTTCTTATTTTCAACAAAATTTGTTGATAACATCTCACCCACTCTCTCATTTGCTCTATTTTTACATTGCTTCACCACTCTCTTAACCTCTCTCTTTTTCTCCATATACTCTTCCCTCCTTGCATCACTTCTACTTTGTAAAAACTTCTCTTATGCTAACTTTTTCTCCCTTACTACTCTCTTTACATCATCATTCCACCAATCGCTCCTCTTCCCTCCTGCACCCACTTTCCTGTAACGACAAACTTCTGCTGAACACTCTAACACTACATTTTTAAACCTACCCCATACCTCTTCGACCCCATTGCCTATGCTCTCATTAGCCCATCTATCCTCCAATAGCTGTTTATATCTTACCCTAACTGCCTCCTCTTTTAGTTTGTAAAAATTATATAGGAATAAGTTTACTGAGTATACCAGGAAAAGTATACGGTTGGGTTATAATTGAAAGAATTAGAGGTAAGACAGAATGTAGGATTGCGGATGAGCAAGGAGGCTTCAGAGTGGGTAGGGGATGTGTAGATCAAGTGTTTACATTGAAGCATATATGTGAACAGTATTTAGATAAAGGTAGGGAAGTTTTTATTGCATTTATGGATTTAGAAAAGGCATATGATAGAGTGGATAGAGGAGCAATGTGGCAGATGTTGCAAGTATATGGAATAGGTGGTAAGTTACTAAATGCTGTAAAGAGCTTTTATGAGGATAGTGAGGCTCAGGTTAGGGTGTGTAGAAGAGAGGGAGAATACTTCCGGGTAAAAGTAGGTCTTAGACAGGGATGTGTAATGTCACCATGGTTGTTTAATATATTTATAGATGGGGTTGTAAAAGAAGTAAATGCTAGGGTGTTCGGGAGAGGGGTGGGATTAAATTATGGGGAATCAAATTCAAAATGGGAATTGACACAGTTACTTTTTGGTGATGATACTGTGCTTATGGGAGATTCTAAAGAAAAATTGCTAAGGTTAGTGGATGAGTTTGAGAATGTGTGTAAAGGTAGAAAGTTGAAAGTGAACATAGAAAAGAGTAAGGTGATGAGGGTATCAAATGATTTAGATAAGAAAAATTGGATATCAAATTGGGGAGGAGGAGTATGGAAGAAGTGAATGTTTTCAGATACTTGGGAGTTGACGTGTCGGCGGATGGATTTATGAAGGATGAGGTTAATCATAGAATTGATGAGGGAAAAAAGGTGAGTGGTGCGTTGAGGTATATGTGGAGTCAAAAAAACGTTAACTATGGAGGCAAAGAAGGGAATGTATGAAAGTATAGTAGTACCAACTTTCTTATATGGATGTGAAGCTTGGGTGGTAAATGCAGCAGCGAGGAGACGGTTGGAGGCAGTGGAGATGTCCTGTCTAAGGGCAATGTGTGGTGTAAATATTATGCAGAAAATTCGGAGTGTGGAAATTAGATGAAGGTGTGAAGTTAATAAAAGCATTAGTCAGAGGGCAGAAGAGGGGTTGTTGAGGTGGTTTGGTCATTTAGAGAGAATGGATCAAAGTAGAATGACATGGGAAGCATATAAATCTATAGGGGAAGGAAAGAGGGGTAGGGGTCGTCCTCGAAAGGGTTGGAAAGAGGGGGTAAAGGAGGTTTTGTGGGCGAGGGGCTTGGACTTCCAGCAAGCTTGCATGAGCGTGTTAGATAGGAGTGAATGGAGACGAATGATACTTGGGACCTGACGATCTGTTGGAGTGTGAGCAGGGTAATATTTAGTGAAAGGATTCAGGGAAACCGGTTATTTTCATATAGTCGGACTTGAGTCCTGGAAATGGGAAGTACAATGCCTGCACTTTAAAGGAGGGGTTTGGGATGTTGGCAGTTTGGAGGGATATGTTGTGTATCTTTATATGTATATGCTTCTAAACTGTTGTATTCTGAGTGCCTCTGCAAAAGCAGTGATAATGTGTGAGTGTGGTGAAAGTGTTGAATGATGATGAAAGTATTTTCTTTTTGGGGATTTTCTTTCTTTTTTGGGTCACCCTGCCTCGGTGGGAGACGGCCGACTTGTTGAAAAAAAAAAAAAACATAGAAAATCAGTTGTGTGAACATAATAATGAAAATTTTCATTTATCTGTAACAGATATAAACTTGCCATCACAAGAATCTTTGGCAAGTACACAGATGCCATTGTCGTTGACACGGAGAAGACAGCTCAAAAGTGTTTGCAGTACCTCAAGGATCAGGCTGTGGGCCGAGAAACTTTCCTTCCGCTTAACTATATTACTGTGAAGCCTCTCAAGGAAAGGCTAAGGAACATAGCAGAGCCAAGAAATGTAAGGCTACTCTATGATCTCGTGCGTTACAATCCTCCGGAAATACAAAATGCTGTGCTTTTTGTGGTAAATAGTGTACTTGTTTGTGAGACTGTTGAGGATGCTGCAAAAGTGGCCTATGAGATGGAGGATGGACATAAGTATGATGCTGTGGCTCTGGACGGAACCTTCTTTTCCAAATCTGGCCTCATTACTGGAGGTACTTGTGAATTGGAAAGAAAGGCCAGGAAATGGGACGAGAAGCATCTGTCCGACCTGAAATCGACCAGGAAAAAGTTATCAGAGGAACTGCGAGAAATTACAAAGAAGTCTTACAAGAGATCCGAACTTAACACAGTTGAGGCTAAAATTGAAGGCATTGAAACTCGACTCAAGTATGCGAAGATTGACAAGGATTCCACAGAAAAACTGGTTTTACAGCTACAGAAAGACCTAGATAGCCTAACAGAAGAACTGCATGGCTTTCAGCCACAGCTGCAGGATATAAATAAAACTATGGCAGAGCGTGAGACCCTCATCAGTGACACAAAAAAGAAAATAAATAGTGTAGAAGATGTCGTCTTTGCCGACTTTTGCAACTCTATCGGAGTCGGGAACATTCGTCAGTATGAAGAGCAAGAGCTGCAGATCCAGACTGATCATGCCAGCCGGCGTTTGGACTTTGAAAAGCAAAAAAATCGTATCCTAAATCAATTAGAATATGAAAAAACACGAGACACGCAGAAAGCCGTGGAAAGATGGGAACGCACTCTGAAAGGTGATGAAAAGATTCTGGAGGAAGCCAAGCAGGTAGAGCAGAAAAAGGTAGGTTAATAGTACCATTCACTACTTCACGTTCACTCCAAACTTCCCTTCAACAAAGTTGCCTTGATGCTGGTGAACAGATCTTGATCCAAGGACTTGGAGCTTCCTTAGATCAAACCTGATTAACTCCCATTTCCCAGGCACTATATGACCCTTAAATATGGCACTTTGCCATAAATATAATAATTACTGAACTTGTATTATGTAACTATGGTTGAATAAATTATATAGTACATGTACTTTATAAAATTTATCTTTTTTCTTCTTTGAATATTTCAATGGGCTCTAGCATTAATAGGGTAAAAGGCTCTTGATCATAGGAACTAGAGGTGCCTTCCTCTTCCTTGGAATGAGCCTTTTTATCTCCCATTATCGATGTGCTGTGTGACCCCCCTTGTTAGTGCTTCAACACTAATATTATAATGATCAGTCTGACCTGTGTTTCGGGTTTTATCTGGAATGTTTTCACTTGAAAAGACGGTCTGAACTTTACACTTAAAATCTTTTACAAGAGGACTCCGCATTTTTGGCGCCCTCTTTTCAGTGTCCCACTTTTTCGGCATTTTTCAGTTGAGCCATTGTTCATTACGTATTGAGAAAAACGATGTACAGTGGACCCCCGGTATTTGATATTAATCCGTTCCTGAGAGCTCATCGTATACCAAAATTATCGAAAAGCGAATCAATTTTCCCCATAAATAATGGAAATCAAATTAATCCGTGCAAGACACCCAAAAGTATGAAAAAAATATTTTTACCACATGATGAAATATTAAGTTTAATGCACACAAACTGAGGAAGACATGCACAATTTGTAGTACTCTACTAACAATAGAATACAAAACACTTAACTTTAATGAAGATCTGGTGATGATTGATGGGATGGGAGGAGGGGAGAGTGTCGAACTTATTGTTTAGAAGAGGAATCCCCTTCCATTAGGACTTCAGGTAGCAAGTCCTTTTTCGGGGTTACTTCCCTTCTTCTTTTAATGCCACTAGGACCAGCTTGAGAGTCACTGGACTTGTGTCGCACAACATATCTGTCCATAGAGGCCTGTACCTCTCGTTCCTTTATGACTTTCCTAAAGTGGTTCACAACAGTGTCATTGTACAGGTTGCCAACACGGCTTGCAATAGCTGTGTTAGGGTGATTTTCATCAAAAAAGGTTTGCACTACAAGCCACTTTGCACACATTTCCTTAATCTTTGAAGTAGGCAACCTCTTCAGTTTCTCTATCCCCTCCTCCGAAGCAGTTTCCTCAGGTCTGGCCTCTTGCTGTTGAAGATGATCTAGCAGCTCATCAGTGGTTAGTTCGTCATTGTCCTCCTCCACCAACTCTTCCACATCCTCCCCACTAACCTCCAACCCCAAGGACTTCCCCAATGCCACAATGGATTCCTCAACTGGCATAGGATTCCCAGGGTTAGCCTCAACCCCTTCAAAATCTCTTTTGTCTACACATTCTGGCCACAGTTTTTTCCAAGTAGAGTTCAAGGTCCTCTTTGTCACTCCCTCCCAAGCCTTACCTATAAGGTTTACACAATTGAGGATATTAAAGTGATCCTTCCAAAACTCTTTTAGAGTCAATCGAGTGTCTGTGGTCACTTCAAAGCACTTTTGAAACATAGCTTTTTGTGTACAGTTTCTTGAAGTTGGAAATGACCTGCTGGTCCATGGGCTGCAGGAGAGGAGTGGTATTAAGAGGCAAAAACTTGACCTTAATGAAGCTCATGTCCCCAGAAAGTCGCTCTGCCAAGTCTGTACGATGACCAGGGGCATTGTCTAGTACCAGGAGGCACTTAAGGTCTAATTTCTTTTCAGTTAGGTAATTTTTCACATTGGGGGCAAATGCTTGGTGTAACCAGTCATAGAAAAAGTCCCTAGTGACCCATGCCTTACTGTCTGCCCTCCACAGCACACACAAATTAGCCTGAACGCTCTGGGAGTTTCAGAGTGATACACCAATAAAGGCTTCACTTTGCAATCACCACTTGCATTGGCACACATCAGAAGAGTAAGCCTGTCTTTCATAGGCTTATGTCCTGGGAGTGCCTTTTCCTTCTGAGTAATGTAGGTCCTGCTTGGCAATTTCTTCCAAAACAGGCCTGTTTCGTCACAATTAAACACTTGTTCAGGTTTCAAGTCTTCACTGTCTGTAATCCTTGAATTTCTTCACATATTTTTTAGCTGCTTTTTGGTCCGAACTGGCAGCCTCACCATGCCTAATCACACTATGTATGACACTATGATTCTTAAATCTTTCATACCAACCTTTGCTGGCCTTAAATTCACTCACATCAGCACTAGTTGCAGGCATTTTTTCAATTAAATCCTCATGCAACTTCCTAGCCTTTTCACAAATGCTCTCTTGAGAGATGCTATCCCCTGCTATCTGTTTTTCATTTATCCACACCAGTAACAGTCTCTCAACATCTTCTAACACTTGCGGTCACTGTTTCGAAATCACAGTTGCATCTTTTGCAAGAACAGCTTCCTTGATTGCCGTCTTCCTGGTCACTATAGTAGTGATGGTTGATTGGGGTTTTGTATACAACCTGGCCAGCTCCGACACACGCACTCCACTTTCATACTTTGCAATTATCTCTCTCTCTTCATTTCAATAATCATTAGCACCCTTTTTCTCGAAGGGTTGGCACTAGAAGCTTTCTTGGGGCCCATGGTGAGTTATTTTGCAGAAACAAGCACCAAAAACACTGTGATAATATGGAGTGTACCGAATGTATCCTTAGATGCGAGCACACTGGTTGGCTTGTAAACACTGGCACACACAGGGCAGTTCAGGCCACATGTGGACATGTCTTGGACGAATTGCATGTGGCGGGTTTTTTAACGAGAACCGAGGCAAATTTTTTGCGTTAAAATGTATCGAATACTGGATTTATCGGATACCGATGCCATCGAGTACCGGGGGCCCACTGTATAATTAAAATTCATTACTCTTTACGTGTCTAGTATTAAGTAGTCTGTAAGCATTAGGTTTAGCCTGCCTGAAATGCCCCGGCATGATAGTGACTTTTTTTGTTCCTAACAAATCAAAATTGTCATCACACATTGTAAACTTTGCAAAGAAATAAAATCTTTATTTTTATCTTGAAGCAAAAGTTATCACGATTAATATATGATAGTGTAAACAAGTTATTAGATGTTTTAAACAGATTCAACATTGAAAAAACTCGCAACTTTTCATTCGCCGGTGATTTATGCTTATCGGCTGCGGTCGGAATCTTAACAGCCATAAAAATACTGCCATCCTGTATTTTATGCTTCACATTGAACTGTTCACAAAATTTGAAGAGCTGCTGTTATAATTTGCTTTTCTAGAGCCCTTTTTTTTATATATATATATTTTGGATTATGTGGAGTAAAATAAAGGTTGGATGTGAAAAGCAGGTTATAGTAAGAAAGAGATGATTGTGGATGTTATGAATGAGAAGAAGCTGGATGTCCTGGCTTTAAGTGAAACAAAGCTGAAGGGGGTGGGAGAGTTTCAGTGGAGAGGAATAAATGGGATTAGGTCAGGGGTTTCAAATAGAGTTAGAGCTAAAGAAGGAGTAGCAATAATGTTGAAGGATAAGCTATGGCAGGAAAAGAGGGACTATAAATGTATTAATTCAAGGATTATGTGGAGTAAAATAAAGATTGGATGTGAAAAGTGGGTTATAATAAGCGTGTATGCACCTGGAGAAGAGAGAAGTGTAGAGGAGAGAGAGAGATTCTGGGAAATGTTGAGTGAATGCGTGGGGAGTTTTGAATCAAGTGCGAGAGTAATGGTGGTTGGGGATTTCAATGCTAAAGTGGGTAAAAATGTTATGGAGGGAGTAGTAGGTAAATTTGGGGTGCCAGGGGTAAATGTAAATGGGGAGCCTTTAATTGAGCTATGTGTAGAAAGAGATTTGGTAATAAGTAATACATATTTTATGATAAAGAGGATAAATAAATGTACAGGGTATGATGTAGCACATAATGAAAGTAGTTTGTTAGATTATGTATTGGTGGATAAAAGGTTGATGGGTAGGCTCCAGGATGTACATGTTTATAGAGGGGCAACTGATGTATCGGATCATTATTTACTTGTAGCTACAGTTAGAGTAAGAGGTAGATGGGACAAGCAGAAGGTGGCAACAACAAGTAAGAGGGAGGTGAAAGTGTATAAACTAAGGGAGGAGGAAGTTCGGGCGAGATATAAGCGGCTATTGGCAGAAAGGTGGGCTAGTGCAAAGATGAGTAGTGGGGGGTTGAAGAGGGTTGGAATAGTTTTAAAAGTGCAGTATTAGAATGTGGGGCAGAAGTTTGTGGTTATAGGAGGGTGGGGGCAGGAGGAAAGAGGAGTGATTGGTGGAATCATGAAGTAAAGGGTGTGATAAAAGAGAAAAAGTTAAGCTTATGAGAGGTTTTTACAAAGAAGAGCAGAGTATATGGAGAGTAAAAGAAAGGTGAAGAGAGTGGTGAGAGAGTGCAAAAGGAGAGCAGATAGAGTGGGAGAGGCATTGTCAAGAACTTTTAATGAAAATTAGACAAAATTTTGGAGTGAGTTAAACAAGTTAAGAAAGCCTAGGGAAAGTATGGATTTGTCAGTTAAAAACAGAGTAGGGGAGTTAGTAGATGGGGAGATGGAGGTATTAGGTAGATGGTGAGAATATTTTGAGGAACTTTTAAATGTTGAGGAAGAAAGGGAGGCGGTAATTTCATGCACTGGCCAGGGAGGTATACCATCTTTTAGGAGTGAAGAAGAGCAGAATGTAAGCGTGGGCGAGGTACATTAGGTATTACGTAGAATAAAAGGGGGTAAAGCAGCTGGAACTGATGGGATCTTGACAGAAATGTTAAAAGCAGGGGGGGATATAGTGTTGGAGTGGTTGATACTTTTGTTTAATAAATGTTTGAAAGAGGTGAAGGTACCTAGGGATTGGCAGAGAGCATGTATAGTCCCTTTATATAAAGGGAAGTGGGACAAAAGAGATTGTAAAAATTATAGAGGAATAAGTTTACTGAGTATACCAGGAAAAGTATACGGTAGGGTTATAATTGAAAGAATTAGAGGTAAGACAGAATGTAGGATTGCGGATGAGCAAGGAGGTTTCAGAGTGGGTAGGGGATGTGTTGATCAAGTGTTTACATTGAAGCATATATGTGAACAGTATTTAGATAAAGGTAGGGAAGTTTTTATTGCATTTATGGATTTAGAAAAGGCGTATGATAGAGTGGATAGGGGAGCAATGTGGCAGATGTTGCAAGTATATGGAATAGGTGGTAAGTTACTAAATGCTGTAAAGAGCTTTTATGAGGATAGTGAGACTCAGGTTAGGGTGTGTAGAAGAGAGGGAGACTACTTCCTGGTAAAAGTAGGTCTTAGACAGGGATGTGTAATGTCACCATGGTTGTTTAATATATTTATAGATGGGGTTGTAAAAGAAGTAAATGCTAGGGTGTTCGGGAGAGGGGTGGGATTAAATTATGGGGAATCAAATACAAAATGGGAATTGACACAGTTACTTTTTGCTGATGATACTGTGCTTATGGGAGATTCTAAAGAAAAATTGCAAAGGTTAGTGGATGAGTTTGAGAATGTGTGTAAAGGTAGAAAGTTGAAAGTGAACATAAGTAAGATGATGAGGGTATCAAATGATTTAGATAAAGAAAAATTGGATATCAAATTGGGGAGGAGGAGTATGGAAGAAGTAAATATTTTCAGATACTTGGGAGTTGACGTGTCGGCGGATGGATTTATGAAGGATGAGGTTAATCATAGAATTGATGACGGAAAAAAGGTGAGTGGTGCGTTGAGGTATATGTGGAGTCAAAAAACGTTACCTATGGAGGCAAAGAAGGGAATGTATGAAAGTATAGTAGTACCAACACTCTTATATAGGCGTGAAGCTTGGGTGGTAAATGCTGCAGCGAGGAGACGGTTGGAGGCAGTGGAGATGTCCTGTCTAAGGGCAATGTGTGGTGTAAATATTATGCAGAAAATTCGGAGTGTGGAAATTAGGAGAAGGTGTGGAGTTAATAAAAGTATTAGTCAGCGGGCTGAAGAGGGGTTGTTGTGGTGGTTTGGTCATTTAGAGAGAATGGATCAAAGTAGAATGACATGGAGAGCATTTAAATCTGTAGGAGAAGGAAGGCGAGGTAGGGGTCATCCTCGAAAAGGTTGGAGGGAAGGGGTTAGGGAGGTTTTATGGGCGAGGGGCTTGGAGTTCCAGCAGGCATGCGTGAGCGTGTTTGATAGGAGTGAATGGAGACGAATGGCATTTGGACCTGATGATCTGTTGGAGTGTGAGCAGGGTAATATTTAGTGAAGGGATTCAGGGAAACCGGTTATTTTTATATAGCCAGACTTGAGTCCTGGAAACAAGAAGTACAATGCCTGCACTCTAAAGGAGGGGTTTGGGATATTAGCAGTTTGGAGGGATAAGTTGTGTATCTTTATACATATGTGCTTCTAAACTGTTGTGTTCTGAGCACCTCTGCAAAAACAGTGATAATGTGCGAGTGTGGTGAAAGTATTGAATGATGATGAAAGTATTTTCTTTTTGGGGATTTTCTTTCTTTTTGGGCCACCCTGCCTCGGTGGGAAACGGCCGACTTGTTAAAAAAAAAAAATTAGATAGGATGCTTTATTTCAGCACGATACAATGTTTGTAGAAAGGTGAATAACATTTAGGTGTACAATCAGAAAGTCCCTTAATATACAGAGCATTTCAGGCAAACTTTAGACTAACTTAAGATTAATAAGGCAGGGACAAAATTAGTGGTTTTATACATACAATCTCTTAGTGATTCTAAATATAAATTTAGGAGTTAAAATGAATTGAATATCTTTTAACTGATTGTATTTGTGTGGTTATTACTTGCTTCCTTAACTTATCTCATTATTTTCATTTGGCCAGATTTTGTTTATTCATTTTTTGTAGTTTTCCATCAGCTTTGAAACCATATTTTTATTTTATTCATTGAATAAAATATAATCCCACTTTTATGGTGTAAAATTTTGTTGTGTATTTTATGTATTTTTATAGTTTGTAATATTTTTGTCTGTTTACTTTTTCTGAAATATTTTCTTAGGCCTGTATATTTGAGTTTGTGGGGAGGGGGTTGATCTCCAGCTCTTGGTGCTGTTATATTTGAGTTTGTGGGGAGGGGGTTGATCTCCAGCTCTTGGTGCTGTTATATTTGAGTTTGTGGGGAGGGGGTTGATCTCCAGCTCTTGGTGCTGTTATATTTGAGTTTGTGGGGAGGGGGTTGATCTCCAGCTCTTGGTGCTGTTATATTTGAGTTTGTGGGGAGGGGGTTGATCTCCAGCTCTTGGTGCTGTTATATTTGAGTTTGTGGGGAGGGGGTTGATCTCTAGCTCTTGGTGCTGTTATATTTGAGTTTGTGGGGAGGGGGTTGATCTCCAGCTCTTGGTGCTGTTATATTTGAGTTTGTGGGGAGGGGTTGATCTCCAGCTCTTGGTGCTGTTATATTTGAGTTTGTGGGGAGGGGGTTGATCTCCAGCTCTTGGTGCTGTTATATTTGAGTTTGTGGGGAGGGGTTGATCTCCAGCTCTTGGTGCTGTTATATTTGAGTTTGTGGGGAGGGGTTGATCTCCAGCTCTTGGTGCTGTTATATTTGAGTTTGTGGGGAGGGGGTTGATCTCCAGCTCTTGGTGCTGTTATATTTGAGTTTGTGGGGAGGGGGTTGATCTCCAGCTCTTGGTGCTGTTATATTTGAGTTTGTGGGGAGGGGTTGATCTCCAGCTCTTGGTGCTGTTATATTTGAGTTTGTGGGGAGGGGTTGATCTCCAGCTCTTGGTGCTGTTATATTTGAGTTTGTGGGGAGGGGGTTGATCTCCAGCTCTTGGTGCTGTTATATTTGAGTTTGTGGGGAGGGGGTTGATCTCCAGCTCTTGGTGCTGTTATATTTGAGTTTGTGGGGAGGGGTTGATCTCCAGCTCTTGGTGCTGTTATATTTGAGTTTGTGGGGAGGGGTTGATCTCCAGCTCTTGGTGCTGTTATATTTGAGTTTGTGGGGAGGGGTTGATCTCCAGCTCTTGGTGCTGTTATATTTGAGTTTGTGGGGAGGGGGTTGATCTCCAGCTCTTGGTGCTGTTATATTTGAGTTTGTGGGGAGGGGGTTGATCTCCAGCTCTTGGTGCTGTTATATTTGAGTTTGTGGGGAGGGGGTTGATCTCCAGCTCTTGGTGCTGTTATATTTGAGTTTGTGGGGAGGGGGTTGATCTCCAGCTCTTGGTGCTGTTATATTTGAGTTTGTGGGGAGGGGGTTGATCTCCAGCTCTTGGTGCTGTTATATTTGAGTTTGTGGGGAGGGGGTTGATCTCCAGCTCTTGGTGCTGTTATATTTGAGTTTGTGGGGAGGGGGTTGATCTCCAGCTCTTGGTGCTGTTATATTTGAGTTTGTGGGGAGGGGGTTGATCTCCAGCTCTTGGTGCTGTCATATTTGAGTTTGTGGGGAGGGGGTTGATCTCCAGCTCTTGGTGCTGTTATATTTGAGTTTGTGGGGCGGGGGTTGATCTCCAGCTCTTGGTGCTGTTATATTTGAGTTTGTGGGGAGGGGGTTGATCTCCAGCTCTTGGTGCTGTTATATTTGAGTTTGTGGGGAGGGGGTTGATCTCCAGCTCTTGGTGCTGTTATATTTGAGTTTGTGGGGAGGGGGTTGATCTCCAGCTCTTGGTGCTGTTATATTTGAGTTTGTGGGGAGGGGGTTGATCTCCAGCTCTTGGTGCTATCTGTTATATATCCTTCCTCTAGTCATACTGTGCTCTATATGTCATCTCTTAATGTCTTTTATTTTTGCCACACTAACAGCTTGACGACATTGACAAGTCCATGAGAAATCTGGAGAGAAAGCGAGCTGAGAAATTTGCAAAGAAATCAAAATTCGACGAGATGGATGTAGAGATCGCAAAGGCAGAGAAAGTTTTGGTAGCAGCTGCCAAGAGTGTCCAAAGTTTGCAAAAACACATTGGCTCAGTCGAAAATAAGATGGAGCGGAAGAGAGCGGAAAGGTTAGTACGACATAATGGAAGCTTACCACTGTAGTACGTACTTGTCAACAGTTCATTACTGCTGTAACTTTCTTAGCTACCATAACACGGGCCCAGTCCCTGGACCTATTATGTACCTCTGTAATGTTGAGGTACAGTCCCTGGACCTATTATGTACCTCTGTAATGTTGAGGTACAGTCCCTGGACCTATTATGTACCTCTGTAATGTTGAGGTACAGTCCCTGGACCTATTATGTACCTCTGTAATGTTGAGGTACAGTCCCTGGACCTATTATGTACCTCTGTAATGTTGAGGTACAGTCCCTGGACCTATTATGTACCTCTGTAATGTTGAGGTACAGTCCCTGGACCCATTGTGTATCTAATGTTGAGGTACAGTCCCTGGACCTATTATGTACCTCTGTAATGTTGAGGTACAGTCCCTGGACCTATTATGTACCTCTGTAATGTTGAGGTACAGTCCCTGGACCTATTATGTACCTCTGTAATGTTGAGGTACAGTCCCTGGACCTATTATGTACCTCTGTAATGTTGAGGTACAATCCCTGGACCCATTGTGTATCTAATGTTGAGGTACAGTCCCTGGACCTATTATGTACCTCTGTAATGTTGAGGTACAGTCCCTGGACCCATTATGTATCTGTAATGTTGAGGTACAGTCCTTGGACCCATTATATACCTCTGTAATGTTGAGGTACAGTCCTTGGACCCATTATATACCTATAATGTTGAGGTACAGTCCCTGGACCCATTATATACCTGTAATGTTGAGGTACAGTCCTTGGACCCATTATATACCTCTGTAATGTTGAGGTACAGTCCCTGGACCCATTATATACCTGTAATGTTGAGGTACAGTCCTTGGACCCATTATGTATCTGCAATACTAATTGACTACCACTGCATGAATATTTGTTTTTAGAATGAAGATATTTACAATAAATCACACTTCAAGTTTTGGGTTTATGACCATGTGGGTTTAGCGCTCCTCCACGAATATAATACGGTAAATCATCAATTTAGTGGACTAATTGGGGTTGAAGGTTATATCAAAATAATGTTAAAAACTGGAAAAGTGCACTAGTACTCTATTGTACATCTAATATAGTACTGTAAGCACAGTGTACAGTTACACTACAGTATACAGTTATACTGTATCCACAGTGTACAGTTATACTACAGTGTACAGTTATACTGTATCCACAGTGTAGAGTTATACTATATACACAGTGTACAGTTATACTGTATCCACAGTGTATAGTTATACTGTGTACACAGTGTACAGTTATACTGTGTACACAGTGTAGTTATATTGTATCCACAGTGTACAGTTATACTATATACACAGTGTATAGTTATACTGTGTACACAGTGTACAGTTATACTGTATCCACAGTGTATAGTTATACTGTATCCACAGTGTAGAGTTATACTATATACACAGTGTACAGTTATACTGTATCCACAGTGTATAGTTATACTGTGTACACAGTGTACAGTTATACTGTATCCACAGTGTATAGTTATACTGTGTACACAGTGTATAGTTATACTGTGTACACAGTGTAGAGTTATACTATATACACAGTGTACAGTTATACTGTATCCACAGTGTATAGTTATACTGTATACACAGTGTATAGTTATACTGTGTACACAGTGTAGAGTTATACTATATACACAGTGTACAGTTATACTGTATCCACAGTGTATAGTTATACTGTGTACACAGTGTATAGTTATACTGTGTACACAGTGTAGAGTTATACTATATACACAGTGTACAGTTATACTGTATCCACAGTGTACAGTTATACTGTATCCACAGTGTACAGTTATACTGTATCCACAGTGTACAGTTATACTGTATCCACAGTGTACAGTTATACTGTATCCACAGTTATACTGTACACTGTTTCCACACCCCTACAACTTGTTTGTATACTATTCCAGCTCCCACAACACTCCCACACCCCTACAACTTGTTTGTATACTTTTCCAGCTCCCACAACACTCCCATATTCCTACAACTTCTTTACAAACTGATCACATCGATTCCAGGCTGAGGGACTGATTACCTCAAACTCCTGATCTAAACTATCTTCTTTCTATTGGACTGATGAAGTCACTTTGTGGTAAAATGTTTCCACAATAAAGAACCCAGGTGTTGCACGTGTCTTAATTATCATTCTCATTCAGTCATGTCTGCTGACATTGCAGTTGCAATTGTTCTTGCAGTATATATTGATAGTTTAATCTCCTGTGTGTGCAGGCACTCAATTCTGAAGCAGTGTAAGATGGAAGACATTAGGGTGCCCATGATACAAGGCAACTTGGACGACGTTGAGAGAGAAGATCAGGGGGCATCTGCATCCACGTCAGAATATTCATCCGAGATCAGCACCCGTGTCAGTATTTTCTCAAGTTATGCCTTCTTCCACTTTATTTAATAAGTTGCATTTCTCATTTCCCACTAACCATTCTTTTATATATTTTTTTCCACAACCTGCCACATCCTACTGAGGCAGAGTAACCTACAAAAGAAAAACGAAAGTTTCTCTTTTTTAAATTCAGTAATGTATACAGGAGAAGGGGTTACTAGCCCCTTCCTCCTGGCATTTTAGTTGCCTCCTACGACACGTATGGTTTACGTAAGAAGAATTCTGTTCCACCTTTATTATATGATTATCAATCCATTTTTTCCTAGATTCATACATTAATTTTCAGTTTTTCTTCCTTTATTTCTGTCAGGAATTTGTATAGTCTTGTTTACCTGGAGAGAGAGATGTTAGTCATTAGATTAAATAAAATTATTAATGTAACACATCTTTGATGCCCTGAACAGTAAAAGCACATCTTAGTTTACAGCTACGCTTATTGATTCACTACATTTAGGTATCTCGGAAATCTTGTTTTGTATGCCACCTGTGTCATCCTTTGTCTCCATTTGGTCTCTGAGGAGCTCAAAGAAATTAACACTCTATGCTCAATAATAACCCCACCTGGAGACAGACTCAGAATATTGATTGATCTGTATATTTTGATCCCCTTCTGGGATCCTTTTCGGTATATACATAAGTGATAGGAAAACATGAATTTAAAGGGGAGGTTGCATCTTATTTTGAATTTTCGCTGTGATTTTTTTTTTTTTTTTGGTTTTTCTTGCAAAGTCATTATTAAAGCACATAATACAGTATTAGAGTGATATGACAAGAAAAACTATACTCTCGTACATTCCCCTCTTTGCCTCCAAGGACAAAGTTCTTTGTCTCCACAGACTCCTAAGTGCACCACTCACTCTTTTCCCCTCTTCAATTCTATGATTCACCTCATCTTTCATAGACCCATCCGCTGACACGTCCACTCCCAAATATCTGAATACATTCACCTCCTCCATACTCTCTCCCTCCAATCTGATATCCAATCTTTCATCACCTAATCTTTTTGTTATCCTCATAACCTTACTCTTTCCTGTATTCACTTTTAATTTACTTCTTTTGCACACCCTACCAAATTCATCCACCAATCTCTGCAACTTCTCTTCAGAATCTCCCAAGAGCACAGTGTCATCAGCAAAGAGCAACTGTGACAACTCCCACTTTATGTGTGATTCTTTATCTTTTAACTCCATGCCTCTTGCCAAGACCCTCGCATTTACTTCTCTTACAACCCCATCTATAAATATATTAAACAATTATAGTTTTACCAACGCTCTTATATGGGTGTGAAGCATGGGTGATGAATGTTGCAGCGAGGAGAAGGCTGGAGGCAGTGGAGATGTCATGTCTGAGAGCAATGTGTGGTGTGAATATAATGCAGAGAATTCGTAGTTTGGAAGTTAGGAGGAGGTGCGGGATTACCAAAACTGTTGTCCAGAGGGCTGAGGAAGGGTTGTTGAGGTGGTTCGGACATGTGGAGAGAATGGAGCGAAACAGAATAACTTCAAGAGTGTATCAGTCTGTAGTGGAAGGAAGGCGGGGTAGGGGTCAGCCTAGGAAAGGTTGGAGGGAGGGGGTAAAGGAGGTTTTGTGTGCGAGGGGCTTGGACTTCCAGCAGGCATGCGTGAGTGTGTTTGATAGGAGTGAATGGAGGCAAATGGTTTTTAATACTTGACGTGCTGTTGGAGTGTGAGCAAAGTAACATTTATGAAGGGGTTCAGGGAAACTGGCAGGCCGGACTTGAGTCCTGGAGATGGGAAGTACAGTGCCTGCACTCTGAAGGAGGGGTGTTAATGTTGCAGTTTAAAAACTGTAGTGTAAAGCACCCTTCTGGCAAGACAGTGATGGAGTGGATGATGGTGAAAGTTTTTCTTTTTCGGGTCACCCTGCCTTGGTGGGAATCGGCCAGTGTGATAATAAAAAAATTAAAAAATGACAAGAAAATATTCATATGCGCTTTAAGAATTACGTTGGACCATTGAGTGCTTGCTTTCTCTTGTTCTCCGAGGCTTCATGTAATCTACTGTGTACTACGAGGAATGTAAATAGTCTAGGAAATGAATTGGGGTAACCCATGCTGTCTTAGAATATGGAGGAAAAAGTTGAAGATTCCACTGATTTGTTAGAGTTGCAATAATGGGAGACAGCACATGTGCTGCTTGTTTGCACATGATTGGTGGCAAGACAGTGACAGAGCGAGTGATGATGAATGTTTTTTCGTTTTCAGGTCGCCGTGCCTTGGTGGGAAACAGGTGATGTGTTAAAAAAAAAAATACTGACACGATCAGGATTACACATACACAGCACCTGGGTATCTAATTGATGATGGTTCACCAATCAGTAGCTTGATCAGCTCACCACAGATACCCAGGTGTTGCACACATCTAATTCCTCAGTTTATAGTATTAACATCTAACTTATATAATAATAATAATTATCTTCATCTAGGTAGTAGGTTGGTAGACAGCAGCCGCCCAGGGAGGTACTACCGTCCTGCCAAGTGAGTGTAAAACGAAAGCCTGTAATTGTTTTACACGATGGTAGGATTGCTGGTGTCCTTTTTTCTGTCTCATAAACATGCAAGATTTCAGGTACGTCTTGCTACTTCTACTTCCACTTAGGTCACACTATACATACATGTACAAGCATATATATACACACACCCCTCTGGGTTTTCTGCTATTTTCTTTCTAGTTCTTGTTTATTTCCTCTTACCTCCATGGGGAAGTGGAACAGAATTCTTCCTCGTAAGCCATGCGTGTTGTAAGAGGCGACTAAAATGTCGGGAGCAAGGGGCTAGTAACCCCTTCTCCTGTATAAATTACTAAATTTAAATAAGAGAAACTTTTGTTTTTCTTTTTGGGCCACCCTGCCTTCATGGGATACGGCCGGTTTGTTGAAAGAAGAAAGAATTATTTTAATTTCTACAAGTACGTGTCCAGGGTATACAGGCCTGACATCAATGACATTCTGCTATATAGAAAGCCTCATGTTATGCAGAGCATTTTGGCCAAATTAGGTCAGTTTTGTCCTGAGGATGCAACCCACGCCAGTCAGCTAACACCCAGGTATGTACTTACTGCTAGGTGAATAGGGACAGTAGGTGTCTTACGGAAATACATCCTAATGTTTCCACCTGCAATGGGGATCAACCCCCAGACCTCAGTGTGTGAGCTGAGTGCACTACCAACCCAGCTATGGGACACAAGCACATTAATTATATTTCACATTTAAGGTGGTGTATGAGAGAGAGGAGAGGATCGTGGTGGACTACTCTGCCCTGCCTGACTCCCTCAAGGACCTGGATGACATGGATGAAGTCCACACAACTGAAGAAGACATGGCTAAGCAAATCACCGATCTCGAGAACACCTTACAGCGTATCAAGGTAATTACACCTCCCCATTTAAGGTATTAAATCAGTTTTATTTACTTTTCCTTTATTTTTTCTCTAGGTAATAATGCTACATTTTTGTAGCTCAGTAATTTTAGCTTGTAATCTTGAAGCCATTAACAGTACAGTAATTATTTTCTCCTTTGAAAACTTTATTTCTTATATTCATTTTTTGTTTTATATTTGTTATCTTCACCTGTAAGTTGCTATCCTTAGCTTTGTTATTGTTATCTTTAACTGTAAGTTATTTTTAGCTGTGTTATTATCTTTAACTGTAAGTTATCTTTGTGTTAGTGTTTAACTGTACGTTATTTTTAGCTGTGTTATTGTTATCTTTAACTGTAAATTATCTTTAGCTATGTTATTGTTATCTCTAAGTTATTATCTTTAGCACTGTTATCGTTATCTTTAATTCTGTAAAGTTTGCTTTTATTTTAAGTATGTTAGCCATGTTACTGTCTCATAACCTGTATATCTGTGACCAGTTGAGAGGTCTACTCTTGCAGTCCGCCCAGGTGACCAGACCCGCTGGTTGATGGTCTGATCAACCAGACTGTTGCTGCCTGCACCATGCTGGCTTACACAACCATCACAGCCACACTCGCCTGCCACTTCGAGTAGAAATCTGTTTAATTTCCTGTTGAAGACATCTGCCTGTGTTAGTATACCCCACGTTGTTGTAGAATAATGCATAGTATACCTCATGCTGTTGTAGAATAATATATAGTATACCTCATGTTATGGAAAATACATAGAGTAACCCATGTTGTTTTAAATTAATCCTTAAACTGTCCAAACGCTGATCTGCGTAGTGCTCCAAACATAGATCTACATTCTTTTTTTTTTTTTTTTTTACATTTGCAAGCATGTAAAATAAAACGTAGATCTACGTTCAGAGTGCTACGCACATGAACGTAGATCTACGTTTGGACAGTTTAACCCTTAAACTGTCCAAACGTAGATATACGTTTACATGCGGCAGGCCCTGTTTTTTTTTTTTTTTTTTACATGCTTTCAAATGGGGAAAATCAAGGTCAGAGCACTACGCACGTGAGCGTAGATCTACGTTTGGACAGTTTAAGGGTTAAGGGTTAATACATACTACATTCTTACTACAGTGTAGTACATGTAGGGAACAACAGACCCAGTTCCTTTAATAAAGTCCTTTCCACCAGCATCAAGGCACCCCCTCCTTGAGCCATCCACCAGCATCAAGGCACCCTCTCTTCCTTGAACCATCCACAAAAATCAAGAGTCCTCCTCTTTCTCCTCCTCCTCCTCCTCTTCCTCTTCCTCCTCTTCCTCCTCCTCCTCTTCCTCCTCCTCCTCCCTCCTCTTCTTCCTCCTCTTCTTCCTCCTCTTCTTCCTCCTCTTCTTCCTCCTCTTCGTCCTCCTCCTTACTCCTCCCTTCTCCTTCCTCCTCCTCCTCCTACCTTCTCCTTCCTCCTCCTCCTCCTACCTTCTCCTTCCTCCTCCTCCTCCTACCTTCTCCCTCCTCTTCCCTCTACCCTTCCCTCCTCCTCCCTCCCTCCCTCCCTCCTCCCTCCTTTGAGCTCTCCACCAACATCAAGGCACCTCCTTGAAAGAAATACAGTGGACCCCCGCCTTATGATCAGCTCCCAACTCCAACAATTATGTAAGTGTATTTTTGTAAGTGCTTCTGTAAGTGTATTTTTGTAAGTGCTTTTGTACGTATATTTTTGGGGGTCTGAAACGGACTAATCTAATTTACAGCATTCCTTTTGGGAACAAATTCGTTCGGTAACGGCTCCCGAACAGACTTCTGGAATGAATTAATATCGTAAGTCGGGGTCCACTGTATTATTGTATCTTAAATTCTTATATAATTCATTTAAACCCCTGGTGCAGGGGTAATATTGGCATTAATAAAAAGCATAGCTGATAACTAATATTTATTGCTTATTAAATGCTGCATTTTTATGAAGAGTTGTATATAAAATTGCTTTTCTCTATTCCTGGTGAAATTGATGATTTGTTTTGTTGAACATGATAATTATCAATACAGGAGGGCCCTGCATATGTGGCACCTATTTTCAGTGTTCCACATTTTTGTTGGCCTCAAATTGAGCCATTGTTCATTTTGTTCCACCCACTGATGATTGTCTCCAGTGGGTGGAACAATGGCTCAATTGAATGCCAACGAGAACGTGGAACAGCAAAAATAGGTGTTGTGTATGTGAGGCTTTCCTGTATTGTCACACTGTTGCAAACAAACCACGGAACAGGTGGGGTTTGAGCTCATGGCGAGTGAGTCTTTAAACTTAGCTGGCCCAGTGCTTATGCACTGGCCTGGAATTTTGCCACTCACTTACCATAGGGTCTGACCCCCCACCTGTACTGTGGTTTCATAATTAATGCACTGTTTTGATACGTGTGTGTGGGCTTACCCCAGGTGCCCAACATGAAGGCTAAGGAGAAGCTGGGCGAGATGAAAGAGAAACTCGAGGAGACAAACTATGAACTTGCCACTGCCCGAAAACACGTTAAAAAGACCCAGCAGGCATTCGAGAGAGCCAAAAATGCTCGATATGATCTCTTCATGACATTCTTTGAGCACATCTCCAATGAGATTGATGGCATTTATAAGGTGAGTCATGAGATTTGTTTTATTGATATGCAGATACAGTGGACCCCCGCTTTACGATCAGCTCCCAATGCGACCAGTTATGTAAGTGTATTTATGTAAGTGCGTTTGCACTTGTATGTTTGGGGGTCTGAAATGGACTAATCTAATTCACAATATTCCTTATGGGAGCAAATTCATTCAGTAATGGCACCTGAACATACTTCTGGAATGAAATAATATCGTAAGCCGGGGGTCCACTGTATTTGTGTAGCCAGACTTGAGTCCTGGAGAGGGTAAGCATGTGCCTACACTCTGAAGGAGGGGTGGAGACATTTACAGTTTTGAACTGTAGTATTGGTGCTCCTCTGGCAAGACATTGATGGAGGGAGTGATGGTGAAAATGTTTCTTCTTTTTTGGGTCACCCTGCCTCAGTGGGAGATGGCCAGTTCGTTAAAAAAAAGTTTTATTTGTATAGTAATTTCAAGAAAAATACTGCACAATTCAAACCATGGAACAGGTAGAGTTGGAACCCATGTCGAGTGAGTCATAAAACTCCAGGTCATGGGTTCAGTCCCCCACCCATTCCATGGTTTATTTACATTGATGTTTGTATGTTTTCATGCATCACTGCACCATTACTTATACAGTAATACTGTAATAATGAATTTCTCAAAAGTACTGTATTCAGCTAAGAGCATTTGTGACAGCTCCCATATTGTGTCACTGTCGTCTAGCCTAGTGGGAACTGAGGGGTTCTGCTGTGGCCTACGGCTCACATTTGATGGGTTTCGTGATGTCATAGCTAGTAAGGGAGCTTATCTATAAAGTAGCTGGGATTATCTAAGTATACTACACAAGTACACAGTAACACTTCTGACATCAGATTCATTATCTCTTCAACCCATGTCGCTTCCCAGCACTAGTGCAGGAGTCCTGAGGAACATTTACAGTGATGGCTCTTCATATATTGATAAACAAAGTACCACATGTTAGTGTAGCTAAAGTTAATGGAACAAACCAGTCATGGATAACAAGCCATTTCCAGCATCTACACTACAGGTGGTACTTGGAGAAGAGGGCAGACTAAATAGAGCAATGTGTATTAAGTGTGGCAGAAAATAAAGTAATATAAGAATTTCTGGCTCCATGAGGAAGTGGAAGAGAGTCCTTCCTCCATAAGTCATGCGTGTTGTAAGAGGCTACTGAAATTCCGGGAGCAAGGGACTAGTAACCCCTTCCGTATAATTGATTAAATTTAAAAAACGAAAACTTTCGTTTTACCTTTTAGGTCACCCTGCCTTGGTGGGATATGACTGGTTTGTTGAAAAAAAATTGTGGTTATGTGGTAACATTGCTATTTTATTGAATTTACTTTGAGTTTTTATGGTTGTTTATGACAATTTTAGAAATACCTTCCTAATTTTAATTCTGTTTCTGTATTTTTTATTTCATATAGCCATCAAATTAGTGGGAGGAGGTGTGGAAGAAGTGAATGTACAATCGGTCTGTAAAAGTTCACGTGACCCATAGATTAAATGTGTGTTCAAGATTTGTGGAGAGAAAAGTTTTTTGGAGGCAAAAGGGGAATGGACTACCTGGAGTCTGCCTGGGGGTGTTCCAGGGGTCAGTGTCCCCGTGGTTCGGTCCTTGACCAGGCCTCGTAGTGGATCAGGGCTTGATTAACCAGGCTGTACTGCTGGCTGTATGCAATCCAAAGTATGTATGAGCCACAGCCTAGCTGGTCAGGTACTTACTTTAAGTTACCATCGCTATTATATGGTTATGAGTAAACATTGCAACGAGGAGGCTGGAGGCAATAGATATTTCATGGTTTAAGAGCAATGCAATGTGTGAATTTCATGCAGAAAATTCATAGTATAGAAATCAGATAACTGTGTGGGGTTACCAGAGGTAAAAGAGAGCTGAGAAGGCATTCTTGAGGTGGTTTGGGCATTGGGGAAATTATGAGGCAGAATAGGATGTCCAAGGTGTATAAATCTAGGGTGGAAGGAAGTAGGGATAGGAGTCATCCTGGGAAATGGTGGAGAAAAGGATAAAAAAAAAATGGGGTTTGAGTACTTGGAGCTTGAGCATCCAGCAGGCTTGTGAGTGCTTGTGAAATCAGATCGACTGGAGACGAGTTATTTTTATGACTTGATGTGCTGTTGGAGTTTGAGTAAGGTAACAGTGTTGAAGGGATTCAGGGAAAACTGGCTAACTGGACCTCAACACTATAGTTAGGTATAGTATAGGAGGGAATATGTAGGACTCAGTTTCTGGACTCATTATATGCCTCTTCTCCTTTGCATACTGCCAGCATTATAGGTAATACAGCTATGAAACTAATTACAGTAACTAGCTGGGCATAGAGAGAAACTTTTGAAATTCATTAATTTGTATTGTAGTACGTATCTAGTTTAATTGATTTCAGCCATAAATTATTGACATTGTCATACCTTATAACACATACTGTAGTGTACAGGAGGGCCCTGCATATTCAACACTGTTTTCAGTGTTCCACTTTTTGGTTTTCATTTGAGCCATTGTTCATTATGTTCAGTGCCTTTTCCACCATTTTTATACAATAGTTGCATAAGGGAATGGCAACCAGCACCATATTTTAAGGTGAGTATTGTATATATTGTGTATTTGTTTTATTTTTGTATCTGTTTTTTATGCCTAGCTGTATTGAGCACTTAACATATGATAGTGTAAACACGTTATTAGGCATTTTAGACGCATTCACTATTGAAAAAATTGCTATTTTATATCCGGTGGTGATTTTTGCTTATCATCAGGGGTTGGGAACATAACAGCTGTAGAAATTGGCCTTCCCCGTATTTTCTATAATTCCTGTCTTATTTACTCTATCCATTTTTTTCCATGCAGGCACTGACCAAGAATTCCTCTGCTCAGGCCTATCTGGGGCCAGAAAATCCAGAAGAGCCTTACCTTGGTGGCATCAACTACAGTTGTGTTGCACCTGGCAAAAGATTCCAGCCAATGTCTAACTTATCTGGGGGAGAGAAGACCATTGCAGCTTTGGCACTACTATTTGCTATCCATAGGTAAGTGGCAGGTCTATATGGTGCTAAACAATTTGTGGAAATACTGTTTATCCACCGTTATTTTGAGTATGTAATATGTCATTGTGCTTACAGCACATTACAATCACTAGTAACCAAAATATAAACCCAGTCCACCAGGAAAGTCTAAAATGAGAGAGAAGAATACATGAAAATGCAGCCTCCTAAGTCAGCATGTGAGCTGATTGGCTTACAGTTAACTTGAGTAACATTGTCCCTAGACTAGTGTCTGGTGCAAGAGAAAATGATGAAACATCAAAATGTATTGATGTCTTTTGCAGTATCTTATATGCCGTACAATTCATTTTATGTGTGGGCACAGATGTTAGAAGCTAGCGGGATGCATTTAGACATTTTTTCAATCTTTAGAGGCCCTGATCAATGGTAGTTTGACTTACATCCTGACTGGCTAATCACACACCTCTATTCACTTTACAAGAAAATAGATACAGCACCTAGGCTTTAGTATCTATTAATACCTGTTTTTTTTGGCAAGTTACCCCTTAAAAAAATAATCTATTATGCTGAATGAACGTTTTCTTTTTTCTTGTCAACAGTTATCATCCTGCTCCATTCTTAGTGCTGGATGAAATTGATGCATCCTTGGACAAAACCAACATCAGCAAGGTAGCATCTTATATCACAAAGATGAAGACGCAGCTACAGATCGTTGTCATTTCGCTGAAAGAACAATTTTATAATAAGGCTGATGCCATTATAGGAATTTGCCCTGATGTAAGTAGCATTTCATGACTGAACAGAAACATTAATGTGTTTTGTTTTGCATTGTAGGATTCAAATCCACAGTTACAGGAGGTTACCTTCTTATGAATACCTTAACCCCTTCAGGATCCAAGGCCAAAATCTGAAGTGGTGCTCCAGTGTCCAAGAAATTTTGAAAAAAAAAAAAAATTATTTTTTCATACAGAATTAAAGAGCATATTTTTGTGAAGGTAATAAAAAAAAAATTCTGATCAGTACTTACCGAGATACAGTGCCAAGTAGTTTGTCCAAAATGATGTGGTGGCGGCAACATCGACGAATTCCACATACGCGCATTACTTTATTTAGCGGTTTTTGTAGTTTTTTTCTTTTCTTTTCCAATTTTTTTCTATTCCTACTAACATTTGGGGCCTGAGAGACCAATACTGTATATAATGTATATATATAAACTCATTGTATTGAACACAATAACTGCACTAAAGTTATTATCATATTATTGTTTACCACTGTTGTTTATTACAATAAACATGCACAAATATTGTATAATACTAATGTTCTATCATATATTTACATATTTACAATCACTGGACATGGTTTTAGAACTGCTGGAGCTTGTGGAACTCCTTGAAACAAGGCACCATGCACAGAGGCACCTTACATTCCTCACACATAAACCGAGTGTCTTTGCGTCTTTGTTGCCGTCGTTTTGTTTGTGCACAGACGATGCATCTCTTCTGAGCAAATTTCTTCTGAGTTGCAGGAAGCTGTATTATGAAATGATCACCTTCCCTCCTCAAACGCTTGGGTATATCCTGAGGAATTCGAGGACCTTGTTGTATAGCAGGTGTTCTTACCTGGTACTTCATTATGAGTTGTTTGACAACAGACAAACAAAATTCACCATACGGTGGTCTGTTGCCAGTCTTTATTTGGTACATATTATATGCATTGAGCATTGAAATGTCCATGAGATGGAAGAAAAGTTTCATGTACCACTTGTAACTCTTACGAACACAATCAACAAAACCAATCTGCATGTCACATTTGTCAACCAAGCGCATGTTTTGTGTATAATCACTCACTGGTTTTCGAATACGTTCATTAGTCACTCGATCAACTTTGCCACTGTCTTGCATTTCATTACGGTAAATGGTTGTCAACAATGTGACATCTCGTTTGTCATGCCACCATAATGCCATGATGTCATTGGCAGTAAACACCTGCACGTCATCACCACGAGCACCTGCGTTGAGCCTGGGCATATGTTTACGATTAGAACGCACTGTGCCACACACATCTGTCTTGTTCACTCACAAGAAATCACTGAGTAATGGGCTTGTGTACCAGTTATTGGTATATAATGTATGCCCCTTACCAAGATAAGGTGCCATCATGTTTCTCACTACGTCACCTGAGATACCCAATAACATCTTGGTATTTTTCAATGTTTTACTTCCCGTGTATACAACAATATCCAACAACAGGACACTGTCACAGTCACAGAGTACAAACAGTTTTATACCAAAGCGTTTCCTCTTGCTCGGTATATACTGCTTGAATGACAGTCTACCTTTGAACAAAATCAAAGACTCGTCAATTACAAGATTCTTGAATGGATAAAAGTATATGCTGAACTTTTGTTTGAGATACATAAAAACATTTCTAATCTTGTATAACCTGTCACTTCTGTCAGGCCTGGTTTTGTCAGAGAAGTGCAACATACATAACAGTAAGATAAACCTGTTCACTGGGATGATTTCACTGAAGACCGGGGTAGAAATTAGCCAATCTGTGGACCAGTATGCTTTTATATTATGCTTATAGACATGAGGCATAAGCATTATTGTTGCAAAAAGCAAATACATTTCTGCAACAGTCGTCTCTTTCCACCTGTGTAGTCTTGACTGTGGTGATAAGATCGTATTTGCCATGGTGTACTCAAAATACTTATTACTTTCCCTGACAATAGTTTCCATCAATGGCTGGTCAAAGAATAATTCAAATAATTCCAGTTCATTGGCCGTGGTTCAAAGGGGACAAGTAGGTAGAATTCCACTTTGAGAGTCATCAAAGTGGTGGGGCTTAGGAACAAAATTGGGATTTTACTGCCAATCCCAGATACGGTTTGCTGGTGGATACTGGACATCATAGGCTGGTTGTGCGGGTGGTTGTGGTTGTGGTGGGCTGGTGGCTGATGCTCCGCTTTGTCCTTGAACTGAGGAGTCAGCAGCGTGGGTCCCAGCCTGGGCTGGTGAGTCACGCATGGCGGTGCCACTACCATCACCACTACCACCATCTACTGATGCCTGTGGTCTATCCATGCCAAGTGTAGCCACATCATCCTCACTATCACTATCTTAACCTGGTGTAGGGCCACGGGATGTACTCCGGGATGTACTCCGTCCCATGGGCACAGCATAGGGTACACTACCCGAGCGCATGCGGCGGCGTACATACCGACGCTTCACTGGTGAATATGATTCCTCACTATCACTACTCGAATGATCGTCAAGTGCAATAAAATCACAATCCACATCACTATCATCATCATTACTGAAGTCAGAGGCCTGGCCACGCGAAAATATTAGTTTTCTCTTGCGATGAGGTACAACTGACCATGGCTGACGAGTGCCCACACCAGAGGTAGAAGGTTGAGGATCGTCAGGGTTTTTTGCACTATTATCGATATCCTGGTTATTCCTTTCGGTTGCTAACTGATCAGAGCCATAGAATTCATCTTCATTTCCACTTCCATCAGTGTCAGAACTATCAGATAGGAAGAGGAGAGTCCCAATTTTCCGTGGAGTGAGAGCTGACTTGCGACGAGGCATGGTGAACAAGGGTAACTGAGCCGGTGTTCCCATAATGCTATGCGGGCGCCTAGATTTTTTGTTTATGGCGCACACCCACCACGCAGACCCGTTCTCTCACATGTAGGCCTATGAGCGCTTCTGCGGTTTGGACACTCAATGTGAAGCCGTAGATCTACGGGACGGACCCTGAAAGGGTTAAGTAACATATCTACACTTACAATCTTGTCACCACGACTCACAAAATCGTAATGACACGATTGCAAACAAACCATACTACGGGCGGGGATAGAACCCGCAGTCAGAGAGTCTCACTTTAGAATGAAATAAGAAGCTTTACAGCCTTTGCTTCAACATAAGCATGTGTAAAAAACCACGGTACATGAGTCATGATAATGGCTTTGAGGGGACTTGAGCAACAGTTTGCCACTGCCCGCTGGCTGGAAATTCATCTGTAAAAACTTGCATTTGTGGTCACAGTGGTGGCCCATGCTAACCTCCCTGTGGTGTATAAATATACCTAGTTGGATGAACTTATTGTAACCAGCTGGCCCAGTGGCTTACACACTGGCCTTGAGTTTTACCACTCGCTTACTATGAATTCAAACCCCACTTATACTGTGGTTTTTTCACAATTGTGTTATTACGATTGTGAGAGTCATGATAAGCATGTATAAAACAGGCATCCTCTGTACTGTTGCTTTGTATATAAACAATTTGCTTGTAATTTATAACAGGAATACAGTTTGTTTATAGGTAGTGAACCTCCTGCATTGTCAAAATCCTAAGTAAATGCAATGTTGTGTAAAATATATTTTATTCATTTTGGTGGGTATTTGTTATTTTTTCAAGTTTAAAAATGATTAATAGTAGGTTGCATTGTGGACACACATGTAACTAATGTGACATTTTATTATGGCAAGGTTTTGCTCTCCAGGAGCTTTGTTAAGCCAGCGTGACAAAGCTCCTGGAGAGCGAAATGATGACACAATAAAATGTCACATTAGTACAGTGGACCCCCGGTTAACGATATTTTTTCACTCCAGAAGTATGTTCAGGTTCCCATAAGAAATATTGTGAAGTAGATTAGTCCATTTCAGACCCCAAACATACACATACAAACGAACTTACATAAATACACTTACATAATTGGTCGCACTCGGAGGTAATCGTTATGCGGGGGTCCACTGTACAGTTATCCTTTTACCTTCTAGGTAGTAGGTTGGTAGACAGCAACCACCCAGTGAGGTACTACCATCCTGCCAAGTGAGTGTAAAATGAAAGCCTGTAATTGTTTTACATGATGGTAGGATTGCTGGTGTCTTTTTTTCTGTCTCATGAACATGCAAGATTTCAGGTACGTCTTGCTACTTCTACTTACACTTAGGTCACACTTAACATACATGTGCAAGCATATATATACACACCCCTCTGAGTATTCTTCTATATTCTTTCTAGTTCTTATTCTTGTTTATTTCCTCTTACCTCCATGGGGAAGTGGAACAGAATTCTTCCTCCGTAAGCCATGTGTGTTGTAAGAGGCGACTAAAATGCCGGGAGCAAGGTGCCATTAACACCTTCTCCTGTATAAATTGCTAAATTTAAAAAGAAAAACTTTCATGTTTTGTTTTAGGTCACCCTGCGGTTCATTTTAGGTCACCCTGTGGTTCATTTTAGATCACCCTGCGGTTCATTTTAGGTCACCCTGTGGTTCATTTTAGATCACCCTGCGGTTCATTTTAGATCACCCTGCGGTTCATTTTAGATCACCCTGCGGTTCATTTTAGATCACCCTGTGATTCATTTTAGGTCACCCTGTGGTTCATTTTAGATCACCCTGCGGTTCATTTTAGATCACCCTGCGGTTCATTTTAGATCACCCTGCGGTTCATTTTAGATCACCCTGCGATTCATTTTAGATCACCCTGCGGTTCATTTTAGGTCACCCTGCGGTTCATTTTAGGTCACCCTGTGGTTCATTTTAGATCACCCTGCGGTTCATTTTAGATCACCCTGCGGTTCATTTTAGATCACCCTGCAGTTCATTTTAGATCACCCTGCCGTTCATTTTAGATCACCCTGCGGTTCATTTTAGATCACCCTGCGGTTCATTTTAGATCACCCTGCCGTTCATTTTAGGTCACCCTGTGGTTCATTTTAGATCACCCTGCAGTTCATTTTAGGTCACCCTGCCGTTCATTTTAGATCACCCTGCTGTTCATTTTTTCAGATCACCCCATTTTAGATCACCCTGCAGTTCTGCGGTTCATTTTAGGATCACCCTGTGGTTCATTTTCAGATCATCACCCTGCGGTTCCATTTTAGATCACCCTGCGGTTCTGCGGTTCACCCTGTGATTCATTTTAGATCACCTTGCGGTTCATTTTAGATCACCCTGCGGTTCATTTTAGATCGCCCTGCGGTTCATTTTAGATCGCCCTGCGATTCATTTTAGGTCACCCTGTGGTTCATTTTAGATCACCCTGCGGTTCATTTTAGATCACCCTGTGGTTCATTTTAGATCACCCTGCGGTTCATTTTAGATCACTCTGCGGTTCATTTTAGATCACCCTGCGGTTCATTTTAGTGGTTCATTTTTATCACTCTGCGGATCACCCTGTGGTTCATTTTAGGTCACCCTGTGGTTCATTTTAGGTCACCCTGTGGTTCATTTTAGATCACCCTGCGGTTCATTTTAGATCACCCTGCGGTTCATTTTAGATCACCCTGTGGTTCATTTTAGATCACCCTGCGGTTCATTTTAGATCACCCTGAGGTTCATTTTAGATCACCCTGCGGTTCATTTTAGATCACCCTGCGGTTCATTTTAGATCACCCTGCTGTTCATTTTAGATCACCCTGCGGTTCATTTTAGATCACTCTGCGGTTCATTTTAGATCACTCTGTGGTTCATTTTAGATCACCCTGCCATTCATTTTAGATCACCTTGCGGTTCATTTTAGATCACCCTGCGGTTCATTTTAGGTCACCCTGCGGTTCATTTTAGATCACCCTGCGGTTCATTTTAGATCACCCTGCGGTTCATTTTAGATCACCCTGCGGTTCATTTTAGATCACCCTGCGGTTCATTTTAGGTCACCCTGCTGTTCATTTTAGATTACCCTGTGGTTCATTTTAAATCACCCTGCGGTTCATTTTAGATCACCCTGCGGTTCATTTTAAATCACCCTGTGGTTCATTTTAGATCACCCTGCGGTTCATTTTAGGTCACCCTGTGGTTCATTTTAGATCACCCTGTGGTTCATTTTAGATCACCCTGCGGTTCATTTTAGATCACCCTGCGGTTCGTTGTATAAAAAAAACTCCCCATCATTTAGTAACCTTACCATTGCTACATTGGTTGGGTTTGTTCAAAGCTTCTACAAGGTTCACTTATGAACACAGACAAGCATTAATTTTTACTATAATGGTAAATTTCCTTGTTGATTCATCACTTATTCCCAAATTGCACAAAATAAGGGAATAAATGCTATAATTCTTAGCATTTGTTTGGCCTTTGGTCATTTTTGAAGTTCATGTGCATCATTTTGCATTATTATTTATTTTATTAACATATTGGCCATTTCCCACCAAGGCAGGGTGACCCGAAAAAGAAAAAAAAACTTTCACCATCACTCACTCCATCACTGCCTTGCCCAAGGTGCACTTGCACTACAGTTATAAAACTGCAACATTAACACCCCTCCTTCATTTTACGTAGAAATATAATTTTACTCGCAATTTTAGCAAATGTCAGTTTTTTTATGAGAGGAAGTTTATGTACTTGTCTCATTTATGGAGCATTGTAAACTAAAAAGAAAACTGTTCCGTAGCTTGGTGACTGTGTGATGAGCCAGATGATATCTGTGGACTTGAAGAAATACGTGAGCAAGAAACCAGAAGGTGAAGGTGAGCCTCAGGCTTCCCAGGTAAGCACCTTAAGAATAAAACAAAAGCAAACTTCATTTCCAGAGGAAAAACTGGGCAAGTATCTTCACTGGGTGGCAGATCAATTGGGCTGTGGTGGATAGGTGGGATAGTGGGCCTCCAGCAGCAACAACCTGGTTGATGAGGCTAGTACCAGATGAGCCTGGACCATGGCTGGGCTCAGAGAGTGGAAAGACTCTTGAAACTTATCAGAGATATATCAGTGGAATATTCAAATGGCTTCAGGAAAAAATCCAAATATTCTTCCTTGAAGCCTTTTTATCCACTTCTCCGATGCTATGGGTCCCACAATTTACACCAGAGGTGGACCCCATCCAGGGTAAAGTGTAAAAAAATGTAATTTTACATATATTGTTATGAGCAAATCAGCTGTTTTCCTACCAAGGCAGGATGACCCGAAAAAGAAGAAACGCTTTCATCATTATTCACTCCATTACTCTCTTGCCAGAGATGCGCTGACACTACAGTTAAAAAACTGCGGCATATCTCCACCCAACTATCAGAGTGCAGGCACTGTACTTCCCACATCCACCCCTCCTTCAGAGTGCAGGCACTGTACTTTCTACCTCCACCCCTCCTTCAGAGTGCAGGCACTGTACTTCCCACCTCCACCCCTCCTTCAGAGTGCAGGCACTGTACTTCTCACCTCCACCCCTCCTTCAGAGTGCAGGCACTGTACTTCTCACCTCCACCCCTCCTTCAGAGTGCAGGCACTGTACTTCCCACATCCACCCCTCCTTCAGAGTGCAGGCACTGTACTTCTCACCTCCACCCCTCCTTCAGAGTGCAGGCACTATACTTTCTACCTCCACCCCTCCTTCAGAGTGCAGGCACTGTACTTCCCACCTCCACCCCTCTTTCAGAGTGCAGGCACTGTACTTCCCACCTCCACCCCTCCTTCAGAGTGCAGGCACTGTACTTTCCACCTCCACCCCTCCTTCAGAGTGCAGGCACTGTACTTTCTACCTCCATCCCTCCTTCAGAGTGCAGGCACTGTACTTCCCACCTCCACCCCTCCTTCAGAGTGCAGGCACTATACTTTCTACCTCCACCCCTCCTTCAGAGTGCAGGCACTGTACTTCCCACCTCCACCCCTCTTTCAGAGTGCAGGCACTGTACTTCCCACCTCCACCCCTCCTTCAGAGTGCAGGCACTGTACTTCCCACCTCCACCCCTCCTTCAGAGTGCAGGCACTGTACTTCCCACCTCCACCCCTCCTTCAGAGTGCAGGCACTGTACTTTCTACCTCCATCCCTCCTTCAGAGTGCAGGCACTGTACTTCCCACCTCCACCCCTCTTTCAGAGTGCAGGCACTGTACTTCCCACCTCCACCCCTCCTTCAGAGTGCAGGCACTGTACTTCCCACCTCCACCTCTCCTTCAGAGTGCAGGCACTGTACTTCCCACCTCCACCCCTCCTTCAGAGTGCAGGCACAGTATTTACCACCTCCACCCCCTTCAGAGTGGAGGCACTGCACTTCCCACCTCCACCCCCCCTTCAGAATGCAGGCACTGTACTTCCCACCTCCACCCCCCCTTCAGAGTGCAGGCACTGTACTTCCCACCTCCACCCCTCCTTCAGAGTGTAGGCACTGTACTTTCCACCTCCACCCCTCCTTCAGAATGCAGGCACTGTACTTCCCACCTCCACCCCTCCTTCAGAGTGCAGGCACTGTACTACCCACCTCCACCCCTCCTTCAGAGTGCAGGCACTGTACTACCCACCTCCACCCCTCCTTCAGAGTGCAGGCACTGTACTTCCCACCTCCACCCCCCTTCAGAGTGCAGGCACTGTACTTCCCACCTCCACCCCTCCTTTAGAGTGCAGGCACTGTACTTCCCACCTCCACCCCTCCTTCAGAGTGCAGGCACTGTACTTCCCACCTCCAGCTCTCCTTCAGAGTGCAGGCACTTTACTTTCCACCTCCACCCCTCCTTCAGAGTGCAGGCACTGTACTTCCCACCTCCACCCCTCCTTCAGAGTGCAGGCACTGTACTTCCCACCTCCACCTCTCCTTCAGAGTGCAGGCACTGTACTTCCCACCTCCACCCCTCCTTCAGAGTGAAGGCACTACTTTCTACCTCCACCCCTCCTTCAGAGTGCAGGCACAGTACTTACCAGCTCCACCCCCCTTCAGAGTGCAGGCACTGTACTTCCCACCTCCACCCCTCCTTCAGAGTGCAGGCACTGTACTTCCCACCTCCACCCCTCCTTCAGAGTGCAGGCACAGTACTTCCCACCTCCACCCCTCCTTCAGAGTGCAGGCACTGTACTTCCCACCTCCACCCCTCCTTCAGAGTGCAGGCACTGTACTTCCCACCTCCACCCCTCCTTCAGAGTGCAGGCACTGTGCTTCCCACCTCCACCTCTCCTTCAGAGTGCAGGCACTGTACTTCCCACCTCCACCCCTCCTTCAGAGTGCAGGCACTGTACTTCCCACCTCCACCCCTCCTTCAGAGTGCAGGCACTGTACTTCACACCACCACCCCTCCTTCAGAGTGCAGGCACTGTACTTTCCACCTCCATCCCTCCTTCAGAGTGCAGGCACTGTACTTCCCACCTCCACCTCTCCTTCAGAGTGCAGGCACTGTACTTCCCACCTCCACCTCTCCTTCAGAGTGCAGGCACTGTACTTCCCACCTCCACCTCTCCTTCAGAGTGCAGGCACTGTACTTCCCACCTCCACCTCTCCTTCAGAGTGCAGGCACTGTACTTCCCACCTCCACCCCTCCTTCAGAGTGCAGGCACTGTACTTCCCACCTCCACCCCTCCTTCAGAGTGCAGGCACTGTACTTCCCACCTCCACCCCTCTTTCAGAGTGCAGGCACTGTACTTCCCACCTCCACCCCTCCTTCAGAGTGCAGGCACTGTACTTCCCACATCCACCCCTCCTTCAGAGTGCAGGCACTGTACTTCCCACCTCCACCCCTCCTTCAGAGTGCAGGCACTGTACTACCCACCTCCACCCCTCTTTCAGAGTGCAGGCACTGTACTTCCCACCTCGACCCCTCCTTCAGAGTGCAGGCACTGTAATTCCCACCTCCAACCCTCTTTCAGAGTGCAGGCACTGTACTTCCCACCTCGACCCCTCCTTCAGAGTGTAGGCACAGTACTTCCCACCTCCACCCCTCCTTCAGAGTGCAGGCACAGTACTTACCACCTCCACCCCTCCTTCAGAGTGCAGGCACAGTACTTCCCACCTCCACCCCTCCTTCAGAGTGCAGGCACTGTACTCCCCACCTCCACCCCTCCTCAGAGTGC
The DNA here is from genome assembly GCF_038502225.1 of Cherax quadricarinatus. Taxonomy (NCBI): domain Eukaryota; kingdom Metazoa; phylum Arthropoda; class Malacostraca; order Decapoda; family Parastacidae; genus Cherax; species Cherax quadricarinatus. Next base: position 8,617,006 of record NC_091380.1, on the reverse strand, counting down.
AGGCACTGTACTCCCCACCTCCACCCCTCCTCAGAGTGCAGGCACTGTACTTTCCACCTCTCCTTCAGAGTGCAGGCACTGTACTTCCCACCACCACCCCTCCTTCAGAATGCAGGCACTGTACTTCCCACCTCCACCCCTCCTTCAGAGTGCAGGCACTGTACTTCCCACCTCCACCTCTCCTTCAGAGTGCAGGCACTGTACTTCCCACCACCACCCCTCCTTCAGAGTGCAGGCACTGTACTTCCCACCTCCACCCCTCCTTCAGAGTGCAGGCACTGTACTTCCCACCTCCACCCCTCCTTCAGAGTGAAGGCACTGTACTTCCCACCTCCACCTCTCCTTCAGAGTGCAGGCACTGTACTTCCCACCTCCACCCCTCCTTCAGAGTGCAGGCACTGTACTTCCCACGTCCACCCCTCCCTCAGAGTGCAGGCACTGTACTTCCCACCTCCACCTCTCCTTCAGAGTGCAGGCACTGTACTTCCCACCTCCACCTCTCCTTCAGAGTGCAGGCACTGTACTTCCCACCTCCACCCCCCCTTCAGAGTGCAGGCACTGTACTTCCCACCTCCACCCCTCCTTCAGAGTGTAGGCACTGTACTTTCCACCTCCACCCCTCCTTCAGAATGCAGGCACTGTACTTTCCACCTCCACCCCTCCTTCAGAGTGCAGGCACTGTACTACCCACCTCCACCCCTCCTTCAGAGTGCAGGCACTGTACTACCCACCTCCACCCCTCCTTCAGAGTGCAGGCACTGTTCTTCCCACCTCCACCCCCCCTTCAGAGTGCAGGCACTGTACTTCCCACCTCCACCCCTCCTTTAGAGTGCAGGCACTGTACTTCCCACCTCCACCCCTCCTTCAGAGTGCAGGCACTGTACTTCCCACCTCCAGCTCTCCTTCAGAGTGCAGGCACTTTACTTTCCACCTCCACCTCTCCTTCAGAGTGCAGGCACTGTACTTCCCACCTCCACCCCTCCTTCAGAGTGCAGGCACTGTACTTCCCACCTCCACCCCTCCTTCAGAGTGCAGGCACTGTACTTCCCACCTCCACCTCTCCTTCAGAGTGCAGGCACTGTACTTCCCACCTCCACCTCTCCTTCAGAGTGCAGGCACTGTACTTCCCACCTCCACCTCTCCTTCAGAGTGCAGGCACTGTACTTCCCACCTCCACCCCTCCTTCAGAGTGCAGGCACTACTTTCTACCTCCACCCCTCCTTCAGAGTGCAGGCACAGTACTTACCAGCTCCACCCCCCTTCAGAGTGCAGGCACTGTACTTCCCACCTCCACCCCTCCTTCAGAGTGCAGGCACTGTACTTCCCACCTCCACCCCTCCTTCAGAGTGCAGGCACAGTACTTCCCACCTCCACCCCTCCTTCAGAGTGCAGGCACAGTACTTCCCACCTCCACCCCTCCTTCAGAGTGCAGGCACTGTACTTCCCACCTCCACCCCTCCTTCAGAGTGCAGGCACTGTACTTCCCACCTCCACCCCTCCTTCAGAGTGCAGGCACTGTACTTCCCACCTCCACCTCTCCTTCAGAGTGCAGGCACTGTACTTCCCACCTCCACCCCTCCTTCAGAGTGCAGGCACTGTACTTCCCACCTCCACCCCTCCTTCAGAGTGCAGGCACTGTACTTCACACCACCACCCCTCCTTCAGAGTGCAGGCACTGTACTTCCCACCTCCATCCCTCCTTCAGAGTGCAGGCACTGTACTTCCCACCTCCACCTCTCCTTCAGAGTGCAGGCACTGTACTTCCCACCTCCACCTCTCCTTCAGAGTGCAGGCACTACTTCCCACCTCCACCTCTCCTTCAGAGTGCAGGCACTGTACTTCCCACCACCACCCCTCCTTCAGAGTGCAGGCACTGTACTTCCCACCTCCACCCCTCCTTCAGAGTGCAGGCACTGTACTTCCCACCTCCACCCCTCTTTCAGAGTGCAGGCACTGTACTTCCCACCTCCACCCCTCCTTCAGAGTGCAGGCACTGTACTTCCCACATCCACCCCTCCTTCAGAGTGCAGGCACTGTACTTCCCACCTCCACCCCTCCTTCAGAGTGCAGGCACTGTACTACCCACCTCCACCCCTCTTTCAGAGTGCAGGCACTGTACTTCCCACCTCGACCCCTCCTTCAGAGTGCAGGCACTGTAATTCCCACCTCCACCTCTCCTTCAGAGTGCAGGCACTGTACTTCCCACCACCACCCCTCCTTCAGAGTGCAGGCACTGTACTTCCCACCTCCACCCCTCCTTCAGAGTGCAGGCACTGTACTTCCCACATCCACCCCTCCTTCAGAGTGCAGGCACTGTACTTCCCACCTCCACCCCTCCTTCAGAGTGCAGGCACTGTACTACCCACCTCCACCCCTCTTTCAGAGTGCAGGCACTGTACTTCCCACCTCGACCCCTCCTTCAGAGTGTAGGCACAGTACTTCCCACCTCCACCCCTCCTTCAGAGTGCAGGCACAGTACTTACCACTTCCACCCCTCCTTCAGAGTGCAGGCACAGTACTTCCCACCTCCACCCCTCCTTCAGAGTGCAGGCACTGTACTCCCCACCTCCACCCCTCCTCAGAGTGCAAGCACTGTACTTCCCACCTCCACCTCTCCTTCAGAGTGCAGGCACTGTACTTCCCACCACCACCCCTCCTTCAGAGTGCAGGCACTGTACTTCCCACCTCCACCCCTCCTTCAGAGTGCAGGCACTGTACTTCCCACCTCCACCTCTCCTTCAGAGTGCAGGCACTGTACTTCCCACCTCCACCTCTCCTTCAGAGTGCAGGCACTGTACTTCCCACCTCCACCTCTCCTTCAGAGTGCAGGCACTGTACTTCCCACCACCACCCCTCCTTCAGAGTGCAGGCACTGTACTTCCCACCTCCACCCCTCCTTCAGAGTGCAGGCACTGTACTTCCCACCTCCACCTCTCCTTCAGAGTGCAGGCAATGTACTTCCCACCACCACCCCTCCTTCAGAGTGCAGGCACTGTACTTCCCACCTCCACCCCTCCTTCAGAGTGCAGGCACTGTACTTCCCACCTCCACCCCTCCTTCAGAGTGAAGGCACTGTACTTCCCACCTCCACCTCTCCTTCAGAGTGCAGGCACTGTACTTCCCACCTCCACCCCTCCTTCAGAGTGCAGGCACTGTACTTCCCACCTCCACCCCTCCCTCAGAGTGCAGGCACTGTACTTCCCACCTCCACCTCTCCTTCAGAGTGCAGGCACTGTACTTCCCACCTCCACCTCTTCTTCAGAGTGCAGGCACTGTACTTCCCACCTCCACCTCTCCTTCAGAGTGCAGGCACTGTACTTCCCACCTCCACCTCTCCTTCAGAGTGCAGGCACTGTACTTCCCACCTCCACCTCTCCTTCAGAGTGCAGGCACTGTACTTCCCACCTCCACCCCTCCTTCAGAGTGCAGGCACTGTACTTCCCACCTCCACCTCTCCTTCAGAGTGCAGGCACTGTACTTCCCACCTCCACCCCTCCTTCATAGTGCAGGCACTGTACTTCCCACCTCCACCCCTCCTTCAGAGTGCAGGCACTGTACTTCCCACCTCCACCCCTTTTTCAGAGTGCAGGCACTGTACTTCCCACCTCCACCCCTCCTTCAGAGTGCAGGCACTGTACTTCCCACCTCCACCTCTCCTTCAGAGTGCAGGCACTGTACTTCCCACCCCCACCTCTCCTTCAGAGTGCAGGCACTGTACTTCCCACCTCCACCTCTCCTTCAGAGTGCAGGCACTGTACTTTCCACCTCCACCTCTCCTTCAGAGTGCAGGCACTGTACTTCCCACCTCCACCTCTCCTTCAGAGTGCAGGCACTGTACTTCCCACCTCCACCCCTCCTTCAGAGTGCAGGCACTGTACTTCCCACCTCCACCCCTCCTTCAGAGTGCAGGCACTGTACTTCCCACCTCCACCTCTCCTTCAGAGTGCAGGCACAGTACTTACCACCTCCACCCCTCCTTCAGAGTGCAGGCACTGTACTTCCCACCTCCACCCCTCCTTCAGAGTGCAGGCACTGTACTTCCCACCTCCACCCCTCCTTCAGAGTGCAGGCACTGTACTTCCCACCTCCACCTCTCCTTCAGAGTTCAGGCACTGTACTTCCCACCTCCACCTCTCCTTCAGAGTGCAGGCACTGTACTTCCCACCTCCACCTCTCCTTCAGAGTTCAGGCACTGTACTTCCCACCTCCACCTCTCCTTCAGAGTGCAGGCACTGTACTTCCCACCTCCACCTCTCCTTCAGAGTGCAGGCACTGTACGTCCCACCTCCACCCCTCCTTCAGAGTGCAGGCACTGTACTTCCCACATCCACCCCTCCTTCAGAGTGCAGGCACTGTACTTCCCACCTCCACCCCTCCTTCAGAGTGCAGGCACTGTACTACCCACCTCCACCCCTCTTTCAGAGTGCAGGCACTGTACTTCCCACCTCGACCCCTCCTTCAGAGTGCAGGCACTGTAATTCCCACCTCCACCTCTCCTTCAGAGTGCAGGCACTGTACTTCCCACCACCACCCCTCCTTCAGAGTGCAGGCACTGTACTTCCCACCTCCACCCCTCCTTCAGAGTGCAGGCACTGTACTTCCCACATCCACCCCTCCTTCAGAGTGCAGGCACTGTACTTCCCACCTCCACCCCTCCTTCAGAGTGCAGGCACTGTACTACCCACCTCCACCCCTCTTTCAGAGTGCAGGCACTGTACTTCCCACCTCGACCCCTCCTTCAGAGTGTAGGCACAGTACTTCCCACCTCCACCCCTCCTTCAGAGTGCAGGCACAGTACTTACCACTTCCACCCCTCCTTCAGAGTGCAGGCACAGTACTTCCCACCTCCACCCCTCCTTCAGAGTGCAGGCACTGTACTCCCCACCTCCACCCCTCCTCAGAGTGCAGGCACTGTACTTCCCACCTCCACCTCTCCTTCAGAGTGCAGGCACTGTACTTCCCACCACCACCCCTCCTTCAGAGTGCAGGCACTGTACTTCCCACCTCCACCCCTCCTTCAGAGTGCAGGCACTGTACTTCCCACCTCCACCTCTCCTTCAGAGTGCAGGCACTGTACTTCCCACCTCCACCTCTCCTTCAGAGTGCAGGCACTGTACTTCCCACCTCCACCTCTCCTTCAGAGTGCAGGCACTGTACTTCCCACCACCACCCCTCCTTCAGAGTGCAGGCACTGTACTTCCCACCTCCACCCCTCCTTCAGAGTGCAGGCACTGTACTTCCCACCTCCACCTCTCCTTCAGAGTGCAGGCACTGTACTTCCCACCTCCACCCCTCCTTCAGAGTGCAGGCACTGTACTTCTCACCTCCACCCCTTCTTCAGAGTGCAGGCACTGTACTTCCCACCTCCACCCCTCCTTCAGAGTGAAGGCACTGTACTTCCCACCTCCACCTCTCCTTCAGAGTGCAGGCACTGTACTTCCCACCTCCACCCCTCCTTCAGAGTGCAGGCACTGTACTTCCCACCTCCACCCCTCCCTCAGAGTGCAGGCACTGTACTTCCCACCTCCACCTCTCCTTCAGAGTGCAGGCACTGTACTTCCCACCTCCACCTCTCCTTCAGAGTGCAGGCACTGTACTTCCCACCTCCACCTCTCCTTCAGAGTGCAGGCACTGTACTTCCCACCTCCACCTCTCCTTCAGAGTGCAGGCACTGTACTTCCCACCTCCACCTCTCCTTCAGAGTGCAGGCACTGTACTTCCCACCTCCACCCCTCCTTCAGAGTGCAGGCACTGTACTTCCCACCTCCACCTCTCCTTCAGAGTGCAGGCACTGTACTTCCCACCTCCACCCCTCCTTCATAGTGCAGGCACTGTACTTCCCACCTCCACCCCTCCTTCAGAGTGCAGGCACTGTACTTCCCACCTCCACCCCTTTTTCAGAGTGCAGGCACTGTACTTCCCACCTCCACCCCTCCTTCAGAGTGCAGGCACTGTACTTCCCACCTCCACCTCTCCTTCAGAGTGCAGGCACTGTACTTCCCACCCCCACCTCTCCTTCAGAGTGCAGGCACTGTACTTCCCACCTCCACCTCTCCTTCAGAGTGCAGGCACTGTACTTTCCACCTCCACCTCTCCTTCAGAGTGCAGGCACTGTACTTCCCACCTCCACCTCTCCTTCAGAGTGCAGGCACTGTACTTCCCACCTCCACCCCTCCTTCAGAGTGCAGGCACTGTACTTCCCACCTCCACCCCTCCTTCAGAGTGCAGGCACTGTACTTCCCACCTCCACCTCTCCTTCAGAGTGCAGGCACAGTACTTACCACCTCCACCCCTCCTTCAGAGTGCAGGCACTGTACTTCCCACCTCCACCCCTCCTTCAGAGTGCAGGCACTGTACTTCCCACCTCCACCCCTCCTTCAGAGTGCAGGCACTGTACTTCCCACCTCCACCTCTCCTTCAGAGTTCAGGCACTGTACTTCCCACCTCCACCTCTCCTTCAGAGTGCAGGCACTGTACTTCCCACCTCCACCTCTCCTTCAGAGTTCAGGCACTGTACTTCCCACCTCCACCTCTCCTTCAGAGTGCAGGCACTGTACTTCCCACCTCCACCTCTCCTTCAGAGTGCAGGCACTGTACGTCCCACCTCCACCCCTCCTTCAGAGTGCAGGCACTGTACTTCCCACCTCCAGGAATCAACTCTGACTTGCCAGTAGTCATGTGAATGTAGGCCTAAGGCTATAAGAAAAAGTTATTTATTGGTCCTCAGTTATCTGAAAATTGTGTGATTCTTATCATAATTCATGAAAATTTGATCAGCCCTGATGTGTATGTTCCGTCATAGGTTTTCAATCCATACCCCGGCCGGGATTGAACCCACGGTCAGAGAGTCTCAAAACTCCAGACTGTCGTGTTAGCCACTAGACCAGCTGGTCTAGTGGCTAACGCGACGGTCTGGAGTTTTGAGACTCTGTGACCGCGGGTTCAATCCCGGCCGGGGTATGGTTTGTTTTCTATCGTGTCATTACGATTTCATGAGTCAGGTTATCAATACTTGGATATTTGAAATGTCTAGGATAATTATCATCATTATGGGGGCAGTGCTACACCCGGGGATGCCTGCACTCTGAAGGAGGGATGAGGATATTTGTAGTTTGTAGCGGCATATGAACTGGAGTATGTATGTGCCTCTGGCAAGACAGTAATGATGGTGAAAGTGCTTCTTTTTTGGGACACACTGCCTTGGTGGGAGATGGCCAGTGTGTTAAAAAAAATGATCATGGGGGTTATACAGTGGACCCCCGCTTAACGATCACCTCCAAATGCGACCAATTATGTAAGTGTATTTATGTAAGTGCGTTTGTACGTGTATGTTTGGGGGTCTGAAATGGACTAATCTACTTCACAATATTCCTTATGGGAAAAAATTCGGTCAGTACTGGCACCTGAACATACTATTGGAATGAAAAAAGTTCGTTAACCGGGGGTCCACTGTATTTGGCATTAAGGTTAAGCATATTTTGTAGAGGGAAGAGTTAGGCGTGTGAGTAAATATGGATGATAGTTGTTTTATTGGGAAATAATATTTGACTGGGACTATGTGTGAATTTGCATATTTACAATTTTTTTTATTGTTTTATAAAATTCTGTGTTACAATTTTTATGTGGCAAGAGATTAAGTCATTATATGTATAATGCAGTCTTCAGTATTTAATTACCTTAAGTTATATGTTTTAATACTGTCCTCAAAGAAGGAAGGGTCTTGTGAGAGTAAGTCATCAGATGTATAATGCAGTCTTCAGTATTTAATTAACTTAAGTTATATGTTTTAATACTGTCCTCAAAGAAGGAAGGGTCTTGTGAGAGTAAGTCATCAGATGTATAATGCAGTCTTCAGTATTTAATTACCTTAAGTTATATGTTTTAATACTGTCCTCAAAGAAGGAAGGGTCTTGTGAGAGTAAGTCATCAGATGTATAATGCAGTCTTCAGTATTTAATTACCTTAAGTTATATGTTTTAATACTGTCCTCAAAGAAGGAAGGGTCTTGTGAGAGTAAGTCATCAGATGTATAATGCAGTCTTCAGTATTTAATTACCTTAAGTTATATGTTTTAATACTGTCCTCAAAGAAGGAAGGGTCTTGTGAGAGTAAGTCATCAGATGTATAATGCAGTCTTCAGTATTTAATTACCTTAAGTTATATGTTTTAATACTGTCCTCAAAGAAGGAAGGGTCTTGTGAGAGTAAGTCGTCAGATGTATAATGCAGTCTTCAGTATTTAATTACCTTAAGTTATATGTTTTAATACTGTCCTCAAAGAAGGAAGGGTCTTGTGAGAGTAAGTCATCAGATGTATAATGCAGTCTTCAGTATTTAATTACCTTAAGTTATATGTTTTAATACTGTCCTCAAAGAAGGAAGGGTCTTGTGAGAGTAAGTCATCAGATGTATAATGCAGTCTTCAGTATTTAATTACCTTAAGTTATATGTTTTAATACTGTCCTCAAAGAAGGAAGGGTCTTGTGAGATTAAGTCATTATATGTATAATGCAGTCTTCAGTATTTAATTACAGTGGACCCCCGCATAACGATTACCTCCGAATGCGACCAATTATGTAAGTGTATTTATGTAAGTGCGTTTGTACGTGTATGTTTGGGGGTCTGAAATGGACTAATCTACTTCACAATATTCCTTATGGGAATAAATTCGGTCAGTACTGGCACCTGAACATACTTCTGGAGTGAAAAAATATCGTTAACCGGGGGTCCACTGTACCTAAATTATATGTTTTAGTATATTTGGTTGATTTTTCAACATTTTGTCCTCAGAGCAGTGAGGATAGCCAGGGGTGTGTACCAGGCACCCCTTCGTCGACAACGGCTGCCTAACTCCAGCACATTCACTTCCTACACAAACACAATGTATCATCCGGATGTGTCTGGAGACCATTGTCAGTGAGCACATTCAGTGCTGCCTCTCGACATTCACATTGGAATGTTTAAACTGTTGTATTGCATAAATTCTAACAATTTTATGTGTTGGTTTCGTTAAGAATTATTTAAATTTGGAAAATAATTGTATCATTAGTTGTTAAAGATTCTGAGGAAAATCTGTTTTCTCATTAAGTTTCTAATTTAACTGTTCATTTTGATCTCATGAATTATTTCCTGTTCACACAGTCACATGTATCAGAATTTACCTTAATCTCATACTTTACATTTTTTTATTTTACTTTAGTGTTTTCCATAAAAAAAAAACCACACCATCATTCATTTAACTGATTATATCACAATTCAAATGACCCTCTGGCACTGCCCTTCCCACTTCCAGTAGTCCAGTCTGGCTAACTGGTTTCCCTGAATTCCATCATAGATGTTGCCTTGCTCACACTCCAGCAGCAGTTAAAGCATTGACGACTACTTCACTCCACTTACTCTGATCTAACACACGCACACAAGCTTGCTGAATGCTCAGGCCCCTAGCACTCAGAACCTTCTTTACCCCTCTCCTTTCAGAACCTTTACCCCCCACCTTTCAGAACCTCCTTTAACCCCCTCTCAGAACCTTTACCCCCATCTTTCAGAACCTCCTTTACCCCCCTCCTGTCAACCATTCCTGAGACAACCCCTACCACTTCTACCTCCCCTCTCCAGATTTACACAGACTGTTCATCATACCATCCCTTTACATCCTCTAAATGCAGCAACTCTCTTTAGCTTTCAGATTTATACCATTTGTGACCTAAAATGATCTAATTTCTACCCCAATTCTCTGCATAATAATTATACCACACATTGCTCTCAAATATGACGTCTCTAGTGCTTCCAACCTCCTTGCTGCAGTGTTCAAAGCTCAGACCTAAACACCCTTATAAAAGTTTTGGTACAACTATACTCTGGTTCATTCCCTTTTTTGCCTTCATAGAAAAACTTCTTGCTTCCCACTGATGCCTCAACACACACCCACATTTTTCACAGATCCTTCTGCCAACATGTCCTCTCCCAAATAACTAAATACATCCACTTACTCCATACTCTCCCCTTCCAATCTGATTTCCAGTCTTTCTTGTCTAAAATTTTGTTACTCTCAAGTTGGTCTTCAGTATATTCATGTTTAATTTTCTTTAATTTCTCAGAAAATAACTGTGAAAACTCCCAATTTGTTCAAATTCATCATCTTTTAATCCTGCCCCTTTTCCTAACACCCTAGCATTCACTTCTTGTGTAAAACAACCAAGATGACTTCAGACATCCCTAAGTCCTGCTTTCATTGAAAAATAATCTTCCTCTCCTACATACCCTAGCCTGAGCTTTACTCTCCAGCCTCTACATAAAAATTCTTTACTGCTATTTGTAACCTACCACCTATTCCATAAATTTGCAAAATATGCCACGTTGCCTCCCAGTCAACCCTATCATATGCCTTTTCTAAATCCACAAATGCAACAAAAACTCCTTGTCCTTGTAGTGATTATTTCTCAATTCTCCAGGACACTATGAACTACCAGTACCCTAGAATTAGTTTTTATTTTTTTGCCATGCTAATTTATTATTTATATGGATTAAAAGCTTCATTTATTAAGATTGGCCTCTTCCCTCCAAGGTAGGGTGAGCCAGTTATGTAATAATTAATTTTATATTGCATGTAATAATAAAATGCTGGTTTAGTTAAAGCTAAATATTGACTTTTTTAAGTATTAATTCGTTTTATTTGTTCCATAGTATTGCTCTTTAATTTATGAAGCTGATTATGTTTGAGTATATTATGTGTGAGCTGGATTTTTTTATTAAGAAAATTTGGAATATCCCCATTGTGCATCCTGAAATTTACTTGCGGTGTTTTATAATGCTAAAGTAAGAATGATGTATATTGAATATACTCATTATGCAGGAAGGTTTTCTTGTCACTCCATTATGCAAAAAGGTTTTCCTGTCATTCTCCATCAGACAAGATGATTATCTTGTCATTCTCCATCAGACAAGATAATTATCTTGTCATTCTCCATCAGATGATAATTATCTTGTCATTCTCCATCAGACAAGATGATTTTCTTGTCATTCTCCATCAAACAAGATAATTATCTTGTCATTCTCCATCAGACAAGATGATTTTCTTGTCATATTCCATTATGCAGGAAGGTTTTCTTATTGAGCTGCTGCCAGCTATAAACAGCACTCGGTATTCTCATCCTCGCAATGTGTCCAGGATTGATCTCTTGGGGCTCTACCTTAGGTTTGGTTCTGCCGCACAATCCAATAGTCTGGTAAATAATAAACTTCATAAACTAAATCTTATTACCTGTACGTTTAATTCCATGGTTTCCATAATGTTTCTAGTACAACTAGTGCCAGAATTTATATTTATTATCTTGTGTCAATTCTTTTGCTAAATCCATTAGATAACACTGCCCATCTACGTAATTTTTTGTGTTAATTATTTTTAGTCTTAGTTTAAGGCTGCTCAAAATGCTATGGACTTTACCAAATTGTAAATCTTTTGTATGTTTTTTTTTTTTTAAATAAAGTGCAGTATTATTATTGTTTTTTGTTACAAGCAATATGTGTTGTTTCACATGAATTGAGCTTTCCTATTATGCGACTGCTGAACACAATAGCAAACTAGAATGATTGAACAGTTATGTTCACAAATTGTTGTCCTGTATGACACACCTGTTGTACTGTGTCATTCAGGATGGGTTTCTTGCTATATTCCAACACACAGGATGGGTTTTTTGTCATACACCAACACAGAATGGGTTTCTTGTTATTTTCTGTCATGCGTGATGAATTTCACCTAAGGTAATAAACTATGTTCTGAACTGGACGACAGATTGTACAGGTTCAGTAACTGACAGTGTCACAAGTTTCCTTCCAGCAGGACTGGTGTTTTGTTTACACGGGATACCATTTTGAATGGCCTGTCACACTGTACAGTGGACCCCCGGTTAACGATATTTTTTCATTCCAGAAGTATGTTCAGGTGCCAGTACTGACCGAATTTGTTCCCATAAGGAATATTGTGAAGTAGATTAGTCCATTTCAGACCCCCAAACATACACGTACAAACGCACTTACATAAATTATTTTTTTTTATTATCACACTGGCCGATTCCCACCAAGGCAGGGTGGCCCGAAAAAGAAAAACTTTCACCATCATTCACTCCATCACTGTCTTGCCAGAAGGGTGCTTTACACTACAGTTTTTAAACTGCAACATTAACACCCCTCCTTCAGAGTGCAGGCACTGTACTTCCCATCTCCAGGACTCAAGTCCGGCCTGCCGGTTTCCCTGAATCCCTTCATAAATGTTACTTTGCTCACACTCCAACAGCACGTCAAGTATTAAAAACCATTTGTCTCCATTCACTCCTATCAAACACGCTCACGCATGCCTGCTGGAAGTCCAAGCCCCTCGCACACAAAACCTCCTTTACCCCCTCCCTCCAACCCTTCCTAGGCCGACCCCTACCCCGCCTTCCTTCCACTACAGACTGATACACTCTTGAAGTCATTCTGTTTCGCTCCATTCTCTCTACATGTCCGAACCACCTCAACAACCCTTCCTCAGCCCTCTGGACAACAGTTTTGGTAATCCCGCACCTCCTCCTAACTTCCAAACTACGAATTCTCTGCATTATATTCACACCACACATTGCCCTCAGACATGACATCTCCACTGCCTCCAGCCTTCTCCTCGCTGCAACATTCATCACCCACGCTTCACACCCATATAAGAGCGTTGGTAAAACTATACTCTCATACATTCCCCTCTTTGCCTCCAAGGACAAAGTTCTTTGTCTCCACAGACTCCTAAGTGCACCACTCACTCTTTTTCCCTCATCAATTCTATGATTCACCTCATCTTTCATAGACCCATCCGCTGACACGTCCACTCCCAAATATCTGAATACGTTCACCTCCTCCATACTCTCTCCCTCCAATCTGATATTCAATCTTTCATCACCTAATCTTTTTGTTATCCTCATAACCTTACTCTTTCCTGTATTCACCTTTAATTTTCTTCTTTTGCACACCCTACCAAATTCATCCACCAATCTCTGCAACTTCTCTTCAGAATCTCCCAAGAGCACAGTGTCATCAGCAAAGAGCAGCTGTGACAACTCCCACTTTGTGTGTGATTCTTTATCTTTTAACTCCACGCCTCTTGCCAAGACCCTCGCATTTACTTCTCTTACAACCCCATCTATAAATATATTAAACAACCACGGTGACATCACACATCCTTGTCTAAGGCCTACTTTTACTGGGAAAAAATTTCCCTCTTTCCTACATACTCTAACTTGAGCCTCACTATCCTCGTAAAAACTCTTCACTGCTTTCAGTAACCTACCTCCTACACCATACACTTGCAACATCTGCCACATTGCCCCCCTATCCACCCTGTCATACGCCTTTTCCAAATCCATAAATGCCACAAAGACCTCTTTAGCCTTATCTAAATACTGTTCACTTATATGTTTCACTGTAAACACCTGGTCCACACACCCCCTACCTTTCCTAAAGCCTCCTTGTTCATCTGCTATCCTATTCTCCGTCTTACTCTTAATTCTTTCAATTATAACTCTACCATACACTTTACCAGGTACACTCAACAGACTTATCCCCCTATAATTTTTGCACTCTCTTTTATCCCCTTTGCCTTTATACAAAGGAACTATGCATGCTCTCTGCCAATCCCTAGGTACCTTACCCTCTTCCATACATTTATTAAATAATTGCACCAACCACTCCAAAACTATATCCCCACCTGCTTTTAACATTTCTATCTTTATCCCATCAATCCCGGCTGCCTTACCCCCTTTCATTTTACCTACTGCCTCACGAACTTCCCCCACACTCACAACTGGCTCTTCCTCACTCCTACAAGATGTTATTCCTCCTTGCCTTATACACGAAATCACAGCTTCCCTATCTTCATCAACATTTAACAATTCCTCAAAATATTCCTTCCATCTTCCCAATACCTCTAACTCTCCATTTAATAACTCTCCTCTCCTATTTTTAACTGACAAATCCATTTGTTCTCTAGGCTTTCTTAACTTGTTAATCTCACTCCAAAACTTTTTCTTATTTTCAACAAAATTTGTTGATAACATCTCACCCACTCTCTCATTTGCTCTCTTTTTACATTGCTTCACCACTCTCTTAACTTCTCTCTTTTTCTCCATATACTCTTCCCTCCTTGCATCACTTCTACTTTGTAAAAACTTCTCATATGCTAACTTTTTCTCCCTTACTACTCTCTTTACATCATCATTCCACCAATCGCTCCTCTTCCCTCCTGCACCCACTTTCCTGTAACCACAAACTTCTGCTGAACACTCTAACACTACATTTTTAAACCTACCCCATACCTCTTCGACCCCATTGCCTATGCTCTCATTAGCCCATCTATCCTCCAATAGCTGTTTATATCTTACCCTAACTGCCTCCTCTTTTAGTTTATAAACCTTCACCTCTCTCTTCCCTGATGCTTCTATTCTCCTTGTATCCCATCTACCTTTTACTCTCAGTGTAGCTACAACTAGAAAGTGATCTGATATATCTGTGGCCCCTCTATAAACATGTACATCCTGAAGTCTACTCAACAGTCTTTTATCTACCAATACATAATCCAACAAACTACTGTCATTTCGCCCTACATCATATCGTGTATACTTATTTATCCTCTTTTTCTTAAAATATGTATTACCTATAACTAAACCCCTTTCTATACAAAGTTCAATCAAAGGGCTCCCATTATCATTTACACCTGGCACCCCAAACTTACTTACCACACCCTCTCTAAAAGTTTCTCCTACTTTAGCATTCAAGTCCCCTACCACAATTACTCTCTCACTTGGTTCAAAGGCTCCTATACATTCACTTAACATCTCCCAAAATCTCTCTCTCTCCTCTGCATTCCTCTCTTCTCCAGGTGCATACACGCTTATTATGACCCACTTCTCGCATCCAACCTTTACTTTAATCCACATAATTCTTGAATTTACACATTCATATTCTCTTTTCTCCTTCCATAACTGATCATTTAACATTACTGCTACCCCTTCCTTTGCTCTAACTCTCTCAGATACTCCA
The DNA here is from genome assembly GCF_038502225.1 of Cherax quadricarinatus. Lineage (NCBI taxonomy): Eukaryota > Metazoa > Arthropoda > Malacostraca > Decapoda > Parastacidae > Cherax > Cherax quadricarinatus. The sequence goes on along the minus strand of NC_091380.1, from coordinate 8,601,947 downwards.
GATTTAATCCCATTTATTTCCCCCCACTGAAACTCTCCTACCCCCTTCAGCTTTGTTTCGCTTAGGGCCAGGACATCCAACTTCTTTTCATTCATAACATCAGCAATCATCTGTTTCTTGTCATCCGCACTACATCCACGCACATTTAAGCAACCCAGTTTTATAAAGTTTTTCTTCTTCTCTTTTTTAGTAATTGTATACAGGAGAAGGGGTTACTAGCCCATTGCTCCCGGCATTTTAGTCGCCTCATACGACACGCATGGCTTACGGAGGAAAGATTCTTTTCCACTTTCCCATGGACAATAGAAGAAATAAAAAAGAACAAGAGCTATTTAGAAAAAGGAGAAAAACCTAGATGTATGTATATATATATATGCATGTGCGTGTCTGTGAAGTGTGACCAAAGTGTAAGTAGGAGTAGCAAGATATCCCTGTTATCTTAGCGTGTTTATGGTCGCATTGGGAGGCGATCGTTAAGCGGGGGTCCACTGTACTTACCACTGAAGAGCCCATTCAGGTTTAGCACTTCCTTCTGAATATAATTTTTTTTGTAATTTGCTGTCGCCCATCAAGGCAGGGTGACCCGAAAAAGAAACGCTTTCACCATCATTCACAACATTACTATCTTGCCAGAGGTACATAGATATTACAGCTCATTTGTCCCACAAAACAGAAAATATCCCCACCCCCCTCTAGAGTGCAGGTACTGTACTTCTCACCTAAAAGACTCAAGTCCAGATAACCAGTTTCCTTGAATCCCTTCACAAAATATTACTCTACTCGCACTCCAATAGCTCGTCGGGTCCCAAAAACCACTTGTCTCCACTCATATCCAACACGCACACATGCCTGATGGATGTTCAAGCCCCTTGCACATAAAGCCTCTTTTACCCCTCCAATTTGGAGGCTCTAGAATTTTGAAACATTAATGTCAGTGGCATTGTCCCAGTTGGAAATTTACATCATCAGCAGCATTGGTGTAAATTGCTGGCTAGACAGATACTGCAAGGAACTTGCAATCCCATTCATTGACAACTAGAACAACTTTTATGGCAAACATGATATGTATGCAAGGGATGGGGTACATCTCTCTGGGGCTGGGGTGGTAGCACTTGCAGACTCGATTGAGAAGGCCATTGGTGAAATGCCTGTGATTTTAAACTGATGGAAGATAGAGGTATGGGTGTGTGTGGGAAACAAGCAGGTTGCAACACTTGGGTTGGAAACAGTAAATGTATAAAAGGCATTCAGCATGAAGTTATAAATAAAGACAATAGATCAGGTCAGCAAACAAAGGGGGACAGCAGAGGGCAGCAAGGGACTAGGGACTAGCTCCCTTAAGGTTTACTATACTAATAGCAGGAGTGTAAGAAATAAGATAGATGAGCTAAGATTAATTGCAAGTGCAGGAGACATAGATATTATTGCTATAACAGAGACCTGGCTCAATCTGAAAGATAGAGAGATGCCCTCTGAATGTCACATACAAGGCTATAAATTATTCCACACTGACAGGGTCAACAGGAAAGGTGGTGGAGTAGCGATGTATGTCAGAGACAATTTAAATTGTTGTGTTAGACAAGATATTAAATTAGAAGCGTCAGCCACTGAATCTGTTTGGTTACAGCTTCTCGAGGGCCGAGAAAAACTAATTTTGGGTGTGATTTACAGGGCCCCAAATCTTGATAGGGAGTGCAGTAAACTTCTATGGGACGAAATTCGTAAGGCATCTACATACGAAAATGTTGTGCTAATGGGAGATTTCAACTATAGACAGATTGACTGGAGCAATTTGGCAGGAAATTTAGAGTCAGGTGACTTTCTTGATACGATCCAGGATTGTTTTTTAAAACAGTTTGTGACAGAGCCAACTAGGGGAAATAACCTCCTTGACTTGGTTCTTGCCAGTAGGGAAACACTAATTAATAATCTTGAGGTTAATGATGAGCTTGGGGAAAGTGATCACAAATCACTCAGTTTTAATATATCATGGAATTCCCCTAATAATGGCAATCAAGTCTCCGTCCCTGACTTTCGCTTGGCTGATTTCATAGGACTGAAAAATTACTTAGGTGGGCTGAACTGGAATGACCTGACTAAGGGTCAGGTAGGTGGTGATGGTTGCCGATATGATGCTTTCCAGGGCATAGTTCTAGCTGCTCAGTCAAATTATGTTCCAAATAGGGAAATCAGATCAAACAAAAATGATCCTAAATGGATGAACAATAGATTAAAATATCTGATTGGTCAAAAGAGAGGCATATATAGGCAAATCAAAAGAGGAGAGGGGCAATTGAGAAATCGATATATTCAGTTAAAGAGAGAAATAAAAAAGGGAATTAGAAAAGCAAAAAGAGATTATGAGGTTAAAGTTGCAAGAGAATCGAAGACTAACCCAAAAGGATTCTTTCAGGTATACAGAAGTAAGATCAGGGACAAGATACTCCCACTCAAAAGTTCCTCGGGTCAGCTCACTGACAGTGATAAGGAAATGTGTAGAATTTTTAACACATACTTCCTCTCAGTTTTTACACAGGAGGATACCAGCGATATTCCAGTAATGATAAATTATGTAGAACAGGACATAAGAACATAAGAACATAAGAAAGGAGGAACACTGCAGGAGGCCTGCTGGCCCATACTAGGCAGGTCCTTTACAATTCATCCCACTAACAAAACATTTACCCAACCCGATTTTCAATGCTACCCAAGAAATAAGCTCTGATGTGAAAGTCCCACTCAAATCCAACCCTTCCCACTCATGTACTTATCCAACCTAGATTTGAAACTACCCAAAGTCCTAGCCTCAATAACCCAACTAGGTAGACTGTTCCACTCATCAACTACCCTATTTCCAAACCAATACTTTCCTATGTCCTTTCTAAATCTAAACTTATCTAATTTAAATCCATTACTGCGGGTTCTCTCTTGGAGAGACATCCTCAAGACCTTATTAATATCCCCTTTATTAATACCTATCTTCCACTTATACACTTCGATCAGGTCTCCCCTCATTCTTCGTCTAACAAGTGAATGTAACTTAAGAGTCTTCAATCTTTCTTCATAAGGAAGATTTCTGATGCTATGTATTAATTTAGTCATCCTACGCTGAATGTTTTCTAACGAATTTATGTCCATTTTGTAATACGGAGACCAGAACTGAGCTGCATAATCAAGGTGAGGCCTTACTAATGATGTATAAAGCTGCAGTATGACCTCTGGACTTCTGTTGCTTACACTTCTTGATATAAATCCCAGTAATCTATTTGCCTTATTACGTACGCTTAGGCATTGCTGTCTTGGTTTAAGGTTGCTGCTCACCATAACCCCCAAGTCCTTTTCGCAATCTGTATGGCTAAGTTCTACATCATTTAATTTATAAGTACTAGGGTTATGGGCACTCCCAAGCTTCAGAACCTTGCACTTATCTACATTGAACTGCATCTGCCACTTTTCTGACCAAGAATAGAGTTTGTTTAAATCCTCCTGAAGTTCCCTAACATCTACGTTTGAATCAATTATCCTACCTATCTTTGTGTCATCGGCGAATTTGCTCATATCACTAGTAATTCCCTCATCAAGATCATTGATATATATTATAAACAACAACGGGCCCAAGACTGATCCCTGTGGAACGCCACTTGTTACAGATCCCCACTCGGATTTAACCCCATTTATGGACACTCTGCTTCCTGTCAGTGAGCCATGACTCGATCCACGAGAGCACTTTTCCCCCAATGCCATGGGCTGCCACTTTCTTTAACAGTCTATGGTGCGGAACTCTATCAAAAGCCTTACTAAAATCTAAGTAAATAATATCAAATTCTTTATTGTGGTCAACAGCCTCAAAAGCTTTACTGAAGAAAGTTAATAAATTAGTTAGACAAGACCGGCCTCTTGTGAATCCATGCTGAGTATCATTAATCAAGCTATGCTTATCGAGATGGCTTCTTATAATCTCAGCTATAATTGACTCTAGTAATTTGCCTACAATTGAGGTCAGGCTTATTGGGCGGTAATTTGACGGTAACGACTTGTCCCCTGTTTTAAAAATAGGAGTTACATTAGCCATCTTCCACATATCAGACACTACACCTGTTTGAAGAGATAAATTAAAAATATTAGTTAATGGTTCACAGAGTTCCATTTTGCATTCCTTAAGAACCCTTGAAAAAACCTCATCAGGACCCGGCGACTTATTTTGCTTCAGTCTGTCTATCTGCCTCACAACCATCTCACTAGTGACTGTGATGTTACATAATTTATCTTCTTCTAGCCCACTGTAAAAATTAATTACTGGAATATTGTTAGTGTCTTCCTGTGTAAAAACTGAGAGAAAATAATTATTTAAAATCAAGCACATTTCATTCTCATTGTCAGTAAGGTGCCCATAGTTATTTTTAAGGGGACCTATCTTATCTCTAACTTTTGTTCTATAGACCTGGAAAAAACTTTTTGGGTTAGTTTTAGAATCCCTAGCAACTTTAATTTCATAGTCCCTTTTAGCTTTTCTTATCCCCTTTTTAATGTCCCTCTTAATGTCAATATACTGATTCATAAGATGACCCTCACCTCTTTTGATACGCCTATAAATTCCTTTCTTATGCCCTAGTAGATATTTGAGCCTATTATTCATCCATTTTGGGTCATTTCTATTTGATCTAATTTCTTTATATGGGATAAACGCTCTTTGAGCAGCATGTATAGTGTTCAGAAAACTGTCATATTGATAGCTCTCTTCGTTACCCCAGTCAACAGATGATAAGTGTTCTTTAAGCCCATCGTAATCTGCTAAGCGAAAATCTGGGACTGTTACTGAGTTATCGCTACTATCGTACTTCCATTCAATGCTAAATGTAATTGATTTGTGGTCGCTAGCACCCAGTTCCTCTGAAATTTCTAAATTATTAACAAGGGATTCATTGTTTGCCATAACTAAGTCAAGCAGGTTATTTCCCCTTGTAGGTTCTGTCACAAACTGCTTCAAAAAACAATCCTGAAATACTTCTAAGAAGTCGTACGATTCTAAATTCCCAGTCAAGAAATTCCAATCAACATGACTAAAGTTAAAGTCTCCTAGAATTACTACATTATCGTGCCTTGTGGCCTTAACAATTTCCTCCCATAGTAGTTTCCCTTGGTCCCTATCTAAGTTAGGGGGACGGTATATCACTCCTAAAATCAGTTTTTCATGCCCCTCTGAAAATTCTATCCAAACAGACTCTGTATGTGTTACTTCAGACTTAATACCCGTTTTTATGCAACAGTTCAAGCGATCTCGGACGTACAATGCCACCCCACCCCCCCTCCCAATACTTCTATCTTCTTGGAACAATTTAAAACCCTGAATATGACATTCCGCAGGCATGTCCCGACTTTTTGAATTAAACCACGTCTCAGTTAAGGCAAATACATCAATGTTACCTACACTAGCAACTAATCTCAACTCGTCCATCTTATTCCTAGCACTACGGCAATTAGCATAATAAACATTGAAAGACTCTCCTTTCTCTTTACCCTTCCTGCTCATTTCTATTTTTCTACTAAACCTATTACCGTCTTTATCACCCAAGGTCCCTGGCTTTTCAATATCTATCTCGTTCTTATTATTACTAGTTCCCCTAGAACTCGTAATATTACTACACTGGGACTTCACTGTTTTCCTGCCAAAACCCATACCACTAACTATTCCTAGTTTAAAGTCCTAACTGCTCCCTCCACTGCAGTTGCCAGTGCTCCCACCCCACACCTAGATAAGTGAACCCCATCCCTAGCATACATGTCATTTCTGCCATAGAAGAGGTCCCAGTTGTCAATGAATGTTACCGCATTTTCCTTACAGTATTTGTCCAGCCAGCAATTGACACCAATTGCCCTGGACAACCATTCACTTCCAACTCCCCTCCTTGGCAAAATACCACATATGAGAGGGTTCCCACCCTTACTTCTAATTATTTCTATTGCTGACCTATACCTGCTAATCAGGTCCTCACTCCTACGTCTGCCAACATCGTTGCCTCCAGCACTGAGACAGATAATAGGATTGCTCCCATTACCTCTCATGATGTCATCCAGACGGCTAACAATATCCTCCATCCCAGCCCCAGGAAAGCAAACTCTCTGTCTCCTACTCCTGTCCTTCAAGCAGAACGCCCTATCCATATACCTAACTTGGCTATCCCCAACAACAACAATATTCTTACCTTCCTTAATGTCTTTCGTCGTGTCGTTCCCAGTAGTCAACTCACATTCGTCGGGTAGCACTGAGAATGTATTGGATGTTTCCACAACAGTTTCCACGGCAGTCTCTTTCTTCTTCATCGTTTCTACCTTTCCATTCGTCTTCTTGATCGTCAACTTCTTTCCCTGCTGTCCAGCCACTGACCAGTTTCCCTTCTTGACCTGAGGACTCAAAACAGGAGGACTACTACGAATCTTCTTGTTCTCCTCGGTCAATCGCCGAATTTCCAAATTCGCCAACCTCAATTCTTCCTTAAGCTGTTGGTAAAGTTGCTCGATGGAGGGCATCTTGCTTCAATTCTAGAGAGCGCGCAAACAGGTCTTCACAGAGCCAAGTACACGTCAACACTGCGCAAATGCCAACTCAATCAGGAGCTACTGCGCAGCACGTCCGCACGGCCCAATAGCGATGCGAACACTCAATAATAAACTCAATAATAAACTGTGTACTATTAGGGTCACAAGTGACATGGTCCTTAGGCAAATAGATAAATTAAAACCTAACAAATCCCCAGGCCCTGATGAACTGTATGCAAGGGTTCTAAAGGAATGTAAAGAGGAGCTTAGCACACCTTTGGCTAATCTTTTCAACATATCACTACAAACTGGCATGGTGCCAGATAAGTGGAAAATGGCAAATGTGATACCTATTTTCAAAACAGGTGACAGGTCCTTAGCTTCGAACTATAGACCAATAAGCCTAACCTCCATAGTGGGAAAATTTATGGAATCAATAATTGCCGAGGCAGTTCGTAGCCACCTTGAAAAGCATAAATTAATCAATGAATCTCAGCATGGTTTTACAAAGGGGCGTTCCTGCCTTACGAATTTATTAACTTTTTTCACTAAGGTATTTGAGGAGGTAGATCATGGTAATGAATATGATATTGTGTATATGGACTTCAGTAAGGCTTTTGACAGGGTCCCACATCAGAGACTATTGAGGAAAATTAAAGCACATGGAATAGGAGGAGAAATTTTTTCCTGGATAGAGGCATGGTTGACAAATAGGCAGCAGAGAGTTTGCATAAATGGGGAGAAATCAGAGTGGGGAAGTGTCACGAGCGGTGTTCCACAGGGGTCAGTGTTGGGCCCCCTGCTGTTCACAATCTACATAAACGACATAGATGAGGGCATAAAGAGCGACATCGGCAAGTTTGCCGATGACACCAAAATAGGCCGTCGAATTCATTCTGACAAGGACATTCGAGCACTCCAGGAAGATTTGAATAGACTGATGCAGTGGTCGGAGAAGTGGCAGATGCAGTTTAATATAGACAAATGCAAAGTTCTAAATGTTGGACAGGACAATAACCATGCCACATATAAACTAAATAATGTAGATCTTAATATTACGGATTGCGAAAAAGATTTAGGAGTTCTGGTTAGCAGTAATCTGAAACCAAGACAACAGTGCATAAGTGTTCGCAATAAAGCTAATAGAATCCTTGGCTTCATATCAAGAAGCATAAATAATAGGAGTCCTCAGGTTGTTCTTCAACTCTATACATCCTTGGTTAGGCCTCATTTAGATTATGCTGCACAGTTTTGGTCACCTTATTACAGAATGGATATAAATTCTCTGGAAAATGTACAAAGGAGGATGACAAAGTTGATCCCATGTATCAGAAACCTTCCCTATGAGGATAGACTAAGGGCCCTGAATCTGCACTCTCTAGAAAGACGTATATAGCCCTTGTGGCTTAGCGCTTCTTTTTGATTATAATAATAATAATAATAATAGAAAGACGTAGAATTAGGGGGGATATGATTGAGGTGTATAAATGGAAGACAGGAATAAATAAAGGGGATGTAAATAGTGTGCTGAAAATATCTAGCCTAGACAGGACTCGCAGCAATGGTTTTAAGTTGGAAAAATTCAGATTCAGGAAGGATATAGGAAAGTACTGGTTTGGTAATAGAGTTGTGGATGAGTGGAACAAACTCCCAAGTACTGTTATAGAGGCCAGAACGTTGTGTAGCTTTAAAAATAGGTTGGATAAATACATGAGTGGATGTGGGTGGGTGTGAGTTAGACCTGATAGCTTGTGCTACCAGGTCGGTTGCCGTGTTCCTCCCTTAAGTCAATGTGACCTGACCTGACTAGGTTGGGTGCATTGGCTTAAGCCGGTAGGAGACTTGGACCTGCCTCGCATGGGCCAGTAGGCCTTCTGCAGTGTTCCTTCGTTCTTATGTTCTTATTAAGGTTAATCTCCACACCCACCTTGCTTTTGTCAGGAAAATTGTAGATAAATGCACAAATAACCTTGGTGGGATACGGCCGGTTTGTTGAAAAAAAAAAATAATCGGACTTGGACCGTTAATTTGTGGAAGTTGGACCAAAACAGTATTGTAAGCTTCTTTCTTCTATGTGTATTCCAGTCACAATATTGTGCCTTTTTTTGTTAATTGGAACTATATTATTATAACTAGACTGGTGAGCTAGGAGTCCTTATCATAGATTCATAATCAATATAACCTGCTTAATCAGTCAGTGAGAATGTAGTAAGGTGTATCAGTACAGTGGACCCCCGGTTTACGATATTATTTCACTCCAGAAGTATGTTCAGGTGCCAGTACTGAACGAATTTGTTCCCATAAGGAGTATTGTGAATTAGATTAGTCCATTTCAGACCCCCAAACATACACGTACAAACCCACTTACATAATTGGTCGCATTGGGAGATGATCGTGAAGCGGGGGTCCACTGTATATCAGAAACTTGTTTGCCAACATCCATAATATGTCTGGATGGTTCAGCATCCCTTGTATGACTGTTTCAGAGCCCTGTCATAAACTGTATGATGCAGAACCACACCATACATTGTATGACTTTCAGAGCCACACCATTATTATTATTATTATAATCAAAAAGAAGCGCTAAGCCACAAGGACTATACAGCGCTGCAGGGCAGGAAGGAAGCGAGGGCATCAGGTGGCAAAAGGGAGATGGATGAGTAATAGGTTACGGATAACAGCGGGGCAGTGGATGGTGAAAGGGTAAAGGGCAGCAAGAGACTGAACTAGAAAGGGCTGAGGGGAGTGCGAAAAGTATCATCAGAGTTTGTGAAGTAAATCAGTCGTTGTCAAGAAGTCAATGAGAGAGTCAGGATTAAAGGAGGGTCCATCAGCAAGAAGGGAAGGTAAAGAGAGAGTAGTAGAACAAAGACGACGTTGGAGGTAAATTTTGCGTGCTCGTTGATAGAGAGGGCAGTCTAACAGAATGTGGCTAATCGATACTGGAACTTGACACTGCTCACAGAGAGGAACAGGGTGCCTCTCCATGAGATACCCATGAGTAAGATGAGAGTGACCAATGCGAAGGCGGGAGAGAGTGGTTTCCCAACCTCGGCACTGATGACAAGAAGATGGCCAGTAACCTATGCTCGGTTTAATAGAATGAAGTTTGTTACCGAGCAGAGTTGACCAACGTTGTTGCCAACGGGTGCGAAGGTGGGTAGCTATTGCAGCAAAATAGTCCAGAAATGGAACACCTCGATAGGAAATTGGTAGGTCATGTACTGCTGACCGCGCAGCAGTGTCTGCCTGTTCATTGCCCTGTACGTTGACATGGCCAGGGACCCAACAAAAAACATCTTTATGTTTGGTAGAGATACGGCGTAGCCAAAGTTGGATACGGAGAACTAGGGGATGAGATGTATCAAATTTTCGTATAGCCTATAGAGCACTAAGGGAGTCTGAGACTACTACAAATGATGACACAGGCATAGATGCGATACGAATAAGTGCTGCAAGAATGGCATACAGTTCAGCAGTAAAAATGCTAGCTGAAGATAGTAAATGTCCCCGCACGACACTGTCCGGAAACACTGCTGCGAATCCGACGCCATCTGAAGACTTAGAGCCATCTGTGTACACAGCGGTGGCATGAGAATGGGAGTGGAAGTGATCAAGAAAAAGAGAGCGGGAAGCCACCGTAGGCAGTTGAGCTTTCGAGCAAGGGAGTGAGAAAGAACAGACCCGAACAGCTGGAACTTCCCAGGGGGGTAGGGAAAAGTGAGATGCTACATGAACATATAAAGGTGGTAACTGAAGGGAAGACAAGAGTGAATGTAGGCGAAGAGAAAAGGGACGGAGCAAACAGGGGCGGCGAACGAATAAAGAATGTCTACTAATATCGGTAACCATTCTATAAATGGAAGGATTGTGTAGATCGTGAGAGCGTACATAGTAGCGAAGGCAATGGGCATCACGGCGATCAGACAAGGATGGAACATTCGCTTCTGTATAGAGGCTCTCAACAGGGGAAGAGCGAAAAGCACCAAGGCACAAACGTAATCCTTGGTGATGGATAGAGTTAAGGCTAGAGAGAGTAGCAGGAGAGGCCGCGGAATAAATCTGGTCACCATAATCGAGTTTCGATAAAACGAGGGCTGAATGTAGGCGAAGCAGAGTTCGACAATCAGCTCCCCAGGAAAGATGAGCAAGGGTTTTAAGAAGGTTTAGCCGGCTGTGACAAGTTGCCTTCAGAGAGGTTATGTGAGGTTTCCAGGATAACCGACGGTCAAAGACAAGGCCTAGAAACCTGACTGTATCACGTTCGGGGATACGGGAGCCATAGAGATACAAAGGATGATCGGAGATAACAGAGCGTCTAGTGAAAGTAATTTGGTGAGTTTTGGTACTGGAAAATTTAAACCCATGCGTGGTGGCCCAAGTGGAAACACGGTCGACCGCATGCTGGAGAGAAACTGCAATAAGATGACAGTCAGCGCCTGCACAAGCAATAGCGAAGTCATCAACATAGAGTGATGACCAAATATTGGGTGGAAGAACAGAGGCCAAATCATTTATAGCAAGGAGAAAAAGTGTTGTGCTTAGAACACATCCCTGAGGGACACCTTCAGCTTGGACGAAGTCCGGGGAAAGAACATTATTGACTCGAACACGGAAATGTCTGTCAGTTAAAAAGTTCTTAAGGAAGGATGGTAGATTGCCTCGGAGGCCTAAGGAATGGGCCTGGGCCAAAATATTATACCTCCAAGTTGTGTCATATGCCTTCTCAAGGTCAAAAAATATGGCAATAACTGAGTGATTATTCGCGAAGGCATTACGAACATACGTATCCAAGCGTAGTAAGGGGTCTATGGTAGAACGACCCATACGAAAGCCATATTGACTAGCGGAGAGACTGTTGTGTGTCTCTAAATACCACATTAAACGTCGATTTACGAGACGTTCCATCACTTTGCAAACTGCACTAGTAAGAGCGATGGGGCGATAGTGGGAGGCATCATGTCCTGTAGTACCCGGTTTGCGGAAAGGGAGAACAATGGCAGATTTCCACAGCTGGGGAAGAACTCCTTGTGCCCAAATAAGATTGAAGAGGTGTAAGAGGACTACAAGGGCTGACCGATGTAAATGTTGTAACATACGAATATGAATGTCGTCAGGCCCAGCTGCCGATGATCGGCAAGCTGAGAGTGTTGCCTCCAGTTCTTGAAGTGTAAAAGGCACATTATACTGTTCTTCTCTGAGAGAAGAAAAGTCCAAGGGTACTAACTCTCTGGCAGACTTTGAGGAAAGAAACGAGGGGCATAGATGGAGCCCTCGGGAAATACGGACCAGATGTGTGCCAAGTTCAATGGCAACGTCGAGAGGGTTTGCTACATCAACACCAGCGACCCGTAGAACAGGAGCTGGGTCAGGAGAGTATTTACCACTCAATTTCCTCACTTTTTTCCAGACTGCACTCAGAAGAAGCAGAGGTGATGGTGGAAACATAGTCTTGCCAACAAGTGCGTTTAGCTTCATGGATGACACGGCGAGCGATCGCACGCTTCTGCTTAAAATCAAGAAGTCTCTCAGCGGTTCTATTGTACCGGTACCTGCCCCATGCAACACGTTTCAAACGTACTGCACGAGCACAAGCAGGAGACCACCAAGGCACGCACTTCTGAGAATGCCTGCCTGAGGTTTGGGGTATAGAATGAGAAGCTGCGGTATAAACTGACGTCGAGAAGATGTGTAGGAGCTCATCGATGGAGGATGAAGAAGGAACCTCACTAAAAGCAGTGAGGTGTGAGTAAAGATCCCAATTTGCCCGATCAAATTGCCAGCGAGGGCTACGGAAAGGTGGTGAATAGGAAGGAGAAGTAAGAATGATCGGAAAATGATCGCTGTCATGTAAGTCTGGTAGAACAGACCAGGTGAAGTCTAGTGCAGTGGAGGAAGAGCAGACTGATAGATCGATGCAAGAGAGAGTATGAGTACGAGGATCAAAATGGGTGGGAGTACCCGTATTTAAAACATGGAGGGGGTGAGAGGCGAGAAAAGCCTCCAACTAAATGCCACGTGAGTCACAATGAGACCCCCCCCAGAGGAAATGGTGGGCATTAAAATCACCAAGTAACAGAAGTGGTGGTGGTAAGGATGAAACAAGAAAGGCAAAGTCTGGGATAGAAAATGCTCGAGAAGGAGAGAGATATAAAGAACATATTGTAAACCACTTATTCAAGTGGATACGGGCTGCAGTGTAATGCAGCGAGGTATGGACAAATAGTTGACAGTACGGAATATCATTGCGTAGAAGAAGGGCACTTTCATTAAAGGTCCCATCTGAGAAAGGATCCGAAGAATACAATAAATTATAGCCTGAGATAGGTTGGAAAACAGCCGAGTGTAATTTTGGTTCTTGTAATAATAATAATAATATCTTTATTTACTACAAGTACATGTACATGGTATACAGGCCTAGCTGACAACAATGACATACTACTGCATAGAAATCCCCTTGTTATGCTCAGCATTTCGGGCAAATTAGGTCAGTGTCCCAGGATGCGACCCACACCAGTCGACTAACACCTAGGTACCCATTTTACTGATGGGGAACATAGACAACAGGTGGAAAGAAACACGCCCAATGTTTCTACTCTGGCTGGGAATCGAACCCAGGCCCTCGCCGTGTGAAGCGAGAGTGTTAGCCACCAGGCCACCAAGGCACCAGGCACCAACAGGGGAAAACCTGGAAAGCAACATCTGAAGCTCACCCTGATTACCCCTGAGGCCGCGGATATTCCACTGTAAATAGGCCATGATTGGCGATGAAGAAAATATCAGGAATCTGTAGGTAAAGGCACCTACGGACTAGAGGGGTTAGAAAAGTCAACGTGTGGTGGCATTGGAAGACGTTCAAGTAGCGAAGGAACGGAGCGTTGCGAAGAATGGGGTTGTGAAGATGGAGGAGAGGGAAGAGAAGGAACAGGAAGTGAATCGGTGTCCATTGAAGGTTTAGTCTCTGCAATATATTCTGAAATGGCTTCAAGTGTTTCTGAATTCAAAGATGTATGGGAGACCATATTGGAGATAGAAGGAGGAGGGTGAGTAAAGATTGGGACAGTAATGGACTGTACCAAAGTAGAGGGGGAGGGAAGAGTGTAAGGGACTGGAGATGAAGTGTGGGGGGGACAGAAGAGGCAGAAACCTGGGAGGTGGCAGAAGAGGGAGAAACTTGGGAGGGGACAGGGGTGGAAGGCATAGTACGAGGAGGAGGGTGAATCTCCACACTTGTAATAGAGCCAGAGAGAGGGGAAGAACTAGGTACAGAGACTGGAAAGGTAAAGTGTGGAGGTGGAAGAAGGGAAGGAAGGGGCAAAGAAGATTTGAGCAATGTGGATTTTTTGGACTTAGGAGTAGAGGGGCGATTGGTATTAGGTGTCGTACGAGGTCTTGTCGATACTGGGGCTTGTGAGGAAGGACGCGAAGATGTGAGAACAGACTGAGTTGTAGTCGGCATGTCAGAGCCAAGGACAGCAAAAGGATTAGATGCCGTAGTGGCTATGGGAGGGGTAACAACAGAGGAGGCTGCAGAAGATGGTACCCCACAAGTGGGGGGATGTTTGGAAACACGAGAATAAGAAACACGGGGTAGTCTCCCTTGGAGGCGGAGATGAGTAACTGCCATAGCATAAGGGAGACCTTCTGCCTCTTTGAGGCAACGGATTTCACGTTCATTTAAGTAGACCTGGCAACGGCGGGAGTACGAAGGGTGAGCTTCATTACAATTAAGGCAAGATGGAGGTTGACTGCAAGATGTATTAGAATGGTCGTCGGCACCACAGACTGGGCATTCGGCCATAGATCTGCAATATTTCGCTGGGTGACCAAAACGCCAACAATTTCTACATTGTTGCGGTGTAGGTATCACCTTTCGAACTTGTAACCAATGTCCTGCGACATATACAGAGGACGGGAGTTCTCGGCTGTCAAAAGTTAAACGAGCCACATTGCAAGGGTAACGTCTCCGCCCCCGGGCAGGAAGGACATAAGTGTCTACTTTGAGGATTGGGAGATCCTGGAGTTCCAGCTGTTCAAAAATGTCATTGCCACATGACTGGAAATTCTGTTGGACTATGGTATGGGGCAGAATGACAGTACCACTACAAGAATTGAGAGAAAGATGTTTCTCAATAGTGATAGGAGTAGTATCGATATTCGAAAGGAGAGAAAGATCATGAGCTTGGGTAGCATTCTGGACAGTGACGATGCGCATACCGCTCTTGAGAGCATGAAATGAAATATCTCTACCAACATGATGCAGGAGCGCTTTGCCAATACTATGGTCAGAAAGGTAGGCAGAAGAAGAAGTCGGTCTTAAAGTAAAGAATTTAGTCCATTGTGTGGTCCGAAACTGAGCGTGGAGAGGGAGTGCTTGACGTGTCGGTCTTTTCCGAGTAGAATGGGAAGGTAACGAAGGAGCATCATCAGGAGATTGACGTTGGCGTTTAGGAGTAGGACCGGAGTTGGTCCGGCGTGAAATGGGCGGGCGATTCGAAAATTGCCGTACCGTAGAGGGAGAAGCCGGAAGCAGTCAAAGGAGAGCGGAGTTCAGACAAATCGAAGGAGTCAGTCGAAGCCCCGGTACCTGAAGCGGGTGAGGAAACAGCACCAGCAAGAGGTACAGGGGCATCAGGAGTGTCTGAAGAGTGGTCTAAACACAAGGCAGGGTCAGAATGGGGTGCGGTATCAAGAAGGGGCCCGGGGGTAGTGGGTTCATGGACTAGGGCTGCCATGGTTAGGTTACTCCTTTGCTTTTTGTTTTTAAGAAAAAAAAAGAAAGAAGAAAAGAAAATAAAAATAAAAAAAAAGAATAAAAAAAGGGGGGAGCGGGGAGGAATAGTTCCCAGGAGGAATGAAAGGGCCGGAAATCTCCCTCCGCGCCCAAGAGGACCTCAACACCGCTAGTAGCGCAGATGCAGCATGGAACCCGTGCCATACCCTACCCTTCATGCCAGTAAACCAGCAATCCGGGATAGCAACCTCACATCTGCCGAGCTACCTCGGTGGACAAAAGAGAGGGCGGCCGGATATCCGCCACAAAGCATACCTCCTTCGGCCACCACCCCCAGAATCTGAAAGGTGGCTTCCAGAGATACACCAGTCGCCCGAAAGACACCCAAAGCTACTCCGGGATACCGGAGAGGGATCGGGACATCCCCAGGCAATCCAGATTCCACGGCAAACTACGCCACCGCCAAGAACCTCAACGGAATGGGATGGACCCCAGTGTCCTTTCCCCTACCTAGGAACTAGTGCGCCTGTGGGAGAAATCCCAAAGGCCAAAAAGAGGAAGGGCAAAAGGGAGGGGTGAGGAGGAGGAGGAGGAATGGAAAAAGGGGAGGGGAGAATGGGGGGTAATTAGGTTCGGTCTGAGGAAGAAGACCGACAGGGCTAATTCCTCAGACCAAGAGCCTCTTCACCACGCCAAGGAGCCCCCCTTGAAGAGGAGAGCCACACCATACATTGACTTTCAGAGCCACACCATACATTGTATGACTTTCAGAGCCACACCATACATTGTATGACAGTTTCAGAGCCACACCATACATTGACTTTCAGAGCCACACCATACATTGGGTGAGTTTCAGAGCCACACCATACATTGTATGACAGTTTCAGAGCCACCATACATTGTATGACAGTTTCAGAGCCACACCATACATTGTGTGACAGTTTCAGAGTCACACCATACATTGTGTGACAGTTTCAGAGCCACCATACATTGTATGACAGTTTCAGAGCCACACCATACATTGTATGACAGTTTCAGAGCCACACCATACATTGTGTGACAGTTTCAGAGCCACACCATACATTGTGTGACAGTTTCAGAGCCACACCATACATTGTATGACAGTTTCAGAGCCACACCATACATTGTGTGACAGTTTCAGAGCCACACCATACATTGTATGACAGTTTCAGAGCCACACCATACATTGTATGACAGTTTCAAAGCCACACCATACATTGTATGACAGTTTCAGAGCCACACCATACATTGTATGACAGTTTCAAAGCCACACCATACATTGTATGACAGTTTCAAAGCCACACCATACATTGTATGACAGTTTCAAAGCCACACCATACATTGTATGACAGTTTCAAAGCCACATCACACACTACAGCTTCTCTTCAAGGTAATTACACCTTGACGCCAGTGAAGGGTTCTCGATTCAAGGTAATTTTCCCCTCCCTAGGGTAGTGTATGACCCTTATGGGTTTAGGGCTTCAATTTCGCAACAGTTATAATAATAAGCTTCAGTATCTTCCACTTCTTTTTCTTGTTTCTCATTTTTTATTTTTTTTTTTATTTCTCCTGTTTTTTTTTTTTTTTACATCTTTTCTCGTCTTTCTTTATCTTTCTCCTGTTTTCTTTTTTTCTCACTTCATTTCTTTTCATTTTCCTCTTCCATTTTTCTCTTTTCTAACTCTTTGTTTCTTTTTTTTACAGTGTTTTACAAGATTAGGTTAAGGATTCCTAACTTTATTGACAAGCTAAGAGCTATCTCTCTCTCTCTCTCTCTCTCTCTCTCTCTCTCTCTCTCTCTCTCTCTCTCTCTCTCTCTCTCTCTCTCTCTCTCTCTCTCTCTCTCTCTCTCTCTCTCTCTCTCTCTCTACACAGTGTTTTACAAGGTTAGGTTAAGGATTCCTGTGTACAAGCTGAGATCTGTGTGCATATACTGACAGATGTACATGATATCAGTGTACATATATTGAGAGATGTACATGACATCAAGCAGGCACTGGACAGGCACCTAAAGTCGGTACCTGACCAACCTGGCTGTGGCTCGTACGTTGGATTGCGTGCAGCCAGCAGTAACAGCCTGGTTGATCAGGCTCTGATCCACCATGAAGCCTGGCCACAGACCGGGCTGCGGGGGCGTTGGCCCCCGGAACTCTTTCCAGGTAAACATATATTGAGAGATGTACATGATATCAGTGTACATATACTGAGAGGTACATGATATCAGTGTACATATACTGAGAGGTACATGATATCAGTGTACATATACTGAGAGGTACATGATATCAGTGTACATATACTGAGAGGTACATGATATCAGTGTACATATACTGTGATGTACATGATATCAGTGTACATATACTGTGATGTACATGATATCAGTGTACATATACTGAGAGATGTACATGTCAGTGTACATATATTGAGAGATGTAAATAGTGTACATATACCCCAATGGAACAATACACAAATAACCCGCACATAAAAGAGAGAAGCTTACGACGACGTTTCGGTCCGACTTTTCAAATTCAAATTCAAACTTTATTCTCTATAAGTATTACAATGCTGAGTTTACAGAATTTGGTTGTTGTGTGGTTTACATGTAGTAAAATAATAATTACAGAGTGTACCACTAGAACGCCTAGCATGGCTAGGCATTACAGAGTGTACCACTGGAACACCTAGCATGGCTAGGCATTTCGGGCAGACTTATATTAAATCTTAGGTTTAAAATGTCACAGAATTATGAGATAAGTTGGTATTATGGCTAAGTGACTAAATACTAGTTGTGAGTTTAGCAATGTGAATGCTTTTGTTTTGGCACAGTACATAGTTTCAGTACTGGAGTATCACAGGATTTATTATTTTAAGATTGAGATTAATATTTCTGTTTATGGTCAAATGAGTGAGTGTAAGTGTGAACCACCAGGTGGTATTCGTATAATTAGTTGACAGGGTGTATCAGGGAGATAAGATGTTTTCTGATGGTAGTTTTAAAGGTGATGAATGTGTCTGCAGTTCTAGAGTTTTCAGGGAGGGTGTTTCAGATTTTAGGGCCTTTGACATACATTGAATTTTTGTAAAGGTTTAGTCGGACACGGGGAATGTCGTAGAGATGTTTGTGTCTGGTGTTATGCCTGTGGGTTCTGTCACAACTATCAAGAATGTTTTAGGTCAAGGTTAATATTGGAATTTAAGGTCCTGTAGATGTAGATTGCACAGTAGTAAGTGTGGATGTACTGAACAGGGAGTAAGTTTAGATATATGAAGAGTAGGGGGGTGTGTTGCCAGGGATGGGATTTAGTGATTATTCTTACTGCGGCTTTTTGTTGGGTTATTATTGGCTTTAGGTGTGTTGCTGCAGTTGATCCCCAAGCACAGATAGCATAGGTGATGTATGGATATATAAGTGAATGGTATAGTGTGAGAAGGGCAGTTTGCGGTACGTAGTATCGTATCTTGGAGAGGATCCCAACCGTTTTGGATACTTTTTTGGTTATGTGTTGGATATGGGTGCTGAAGTTCAGGTTGTTGTCGAGGTATAAGCCTAGGAATTTGCCCTCATTATGCCTGGTAATTAGAGTGTTGTCGATCTTAATGTTAATTTGCGCATCTCCTGCTCTGCTACCAAACATAATGTTGTAGGTTTTGTCAGTGTTAAGCGTAAGTTTATTGGCTGTCATCCAAGTCGATATTTTGATCAACTCCTCATTAACAATGGTGTTGAGGGTTGCAAGATTAGGGTGAGAGATGACATAAGTCGTGTCGTCAGCAAAGAGAATGGGGTTCAGGTGTTGGGATACGTTTGGAAGATCATTGATGTATATGAGGAAGAGCAGGGGACCAAGGACACTTCCCTGCGGAACTCCAGTATCAAGTGGCTGTGTTGTTGATGCTGTGTCTTTAATGGTGACATACTGATGCCTATTAGTAAGGTAAGATTTGAAATATGCAAGCGCATGGCCTCTTATACCATAATGGTCAAGTTTGTGGAGTAGGATGCCGTGGTCTACTGTGTCAAAAGCTTTTCTTAGGTCAATAAAAATTCCTAGTGGATATTCCTTATTTTCCAATGCTGTGTAAAGCAGATCTAGCATTTTTATAATTGCATCGTTAGTGCTTTTATTTTTCCTGAATCCAAATTGGCAGGGGTTGAGTATGTTTTGTGACGTTATAAATGAATATAGTCTCCTGTGCACGAATTTCTCAAAGATTTTGGATAGCAATGGTAAGTTTGATATTGGCCTATAGTTGTTTAAATCTGTAGGGTCACCACCTTTATGTATTGGTGTAACCCTTGCCGTCTTGAGTAGTTTTGGGAAGGTGCTAGCTTCTAGTGACTTGTTAAAAAGCAATGAGATAGTATGCGAGAGGACATGGGCCACTCTCTTGTACAATAATGGTGGGACATGAGACAGATTCCCTGAGTTATTTTTAAGTGACTTTATAATCTCGGTGACTTCCGTGGGCTCAGTTGGAGCAAGATAGAAGGAATTTGGGAAATTCCCATCTAGGTAGTCCCCGGCATGGGCATTGGTACGTGGGATTTTATTGGCGAGATTAGAACCTATGGTTGAGAAGAAGTCGTTTATCTTGTTAGCTGTGTCGGTGGGTTGCAGTGGTGTTTCATTAGGTTTAGTTAGGACAATATTCTTGTTTTTTTTTTCAGTTTGTGGGTCCCTAGAATCTGAGAGAGTGTTTTCCAGGTCTTTTTTATATCTCCTCTTGTGTCAGTGAATCTACTGGAGTAGTATAGTTGTTTGGCTCTCTTTATTACTTTGGTGAGAACTGATGAATAATGTTTAAGAATATCTTTGTGTATTAAGCCCTGTCAATATTGCTTTTCATATTGGTGTTTCTTATCAATGGATTTCAGAATGGTACTGGTTAGCCATGGGCAACCAAGCCGTTTGTTTGTGATCTGTTTCGTTTTTATAGGACAATGTTTGTTGTATAGTCTAAGTAGTTTGTTAAGAAAAATGTCTGTCCAGTCGTCAATACTGAGATGTACATGATATCAGCATACATATACTGAGAGATGTACATGTCACTGTACATATATTGAGTGATGTACACTTCAATGTACATATACTGAGAGATGTGCAAGGTATCAGTGTAAATATACTGATAGATGTACATGTCAGTGTATGTATACTGAGAGATGTGCATGTCAGTGTACATGTACTGAGATGTACATGTCAGTGTACATATACTGAGATGTACAAGTCAGTGCACATACACTGAGTGATATACATGTCAGTATACATATGTTGAGAGACGTACATGTCAGTGTACATATACTGATAGATGTACATGTCAGTGTACATATACTGAGAGATGTACATGTCAGTGTACATATACTGAGAGATGTACATGTCAGTGTACATATACTGAGAGATGTACATGTTAGTGTACATATACCCCTGCTCTTCCTCATATACATCAATGATCTTCCAAACGTATTACCTGGAGTTTACCTGGAGAGAGTTTCGGGGGTCAACGCCCCCGCGGCCCGGTCTGTGACCAGGCCTCCTGGTGGATCAGCGCCTGATCAACCAGGCTGTTGCTGCTGGCTGCACGCAAACCAACGTACGAGCCACAGCCCGGCTGATCAGGAACTGACTTTAGGTGCTTGTCCAGTGCCAGCTTGAAGACTGCCAGGGGTCTGTTGGTAATCCCCCTTATGTGTGCTGGGAGGCAGTTGAACAGTCTCGGGCCCCTGACACTTATTGTATGGTCTCTTAACGTGCTAGTGACACCCCTGCTTTTCATTGGGGGGATGGTGCATCGTCTGCCAAGTCTTTTGCTTTCGTAGTGAGTGATTTTCGTGTGCAAGTTCGGTACTAGTCCCTCTAGGATTTTCCAGGTGTATATAATCATGTATCTCTCCCTCCTGCGTTCCAGGGAATACAGGTTTAGAAACCTCAAGCGCTCCCAGTAATTGAGGTGTTTTATCTCCGTTATGCGCGCCGTGAAAGTTCTCTGTACATTTTCTAGGTCGGCAATTTCACCTGCCTTGAAAGGTGCTGTTAGAGTGCAGCAATATTCCAGCCTAGATAGAACAAGTGACCTGAAGAGTGTCATCATGGGCTTGGCCTCCCTAGTTTTGAAGGTTCTCATTATCCATCCTGTCATTTTTCTAGCAGATGCGATTGATACAATGTTATGGTCCTTGAAGGTGAGATCCTCCGACATAATCACTCCCAGGTCTTTGACGTTGGTGTTTCGCTCTATTTTGTGGCCAGAATTTGTTTTGTACTCTGATGAAGATTTAATTTCCTCATGTTTACCGTATCTGAGTAATTGAAATTTCTCATCGTTGAACTTCATATTGTTTTCTGCAGCCCACTGAAAGATTTGGTTGATGTCCGCCTGGAGCCTTGCAGTGTCTGCAATGGAAGACACTGTCATGCAGATTCGGGTGTCATCTGCAAAGGAAGACACGGTGCTGTGGCTGACATCCTTGTCTATGTCGGATATGAGGATGAGGAACAAGATGGGAGCTAGTATCCCAACACCTGAAACCCATTCTCTTTGCTGACGACACGACTTATGTCATCTCTCACCCTAATCTTGCAACCCTCAACACCATTGTTAATGAGGAGCTGATCAAAATATCGACTTGGATGACAGCCAATAAACTTACGCTTAACACTGACAAAACCTACAACATTATGTTTGGTAGCAGAGCAGGAGATGCGCAAATTAACATTAAGATCGACAACACTCTAATTACCAGACATAATGAGGGCAAATTCCTAGGCCTATACCTCGACAACAACCTGAACTTCAGCACCCATATCCAACACATACCAAAAAAGTATCCAAAACGGTTGGGATCCTCTCCAAGATACGATACTACGTACCGCAAACTGCCCTTCTCACACTATACCATTCACTTATATATCCATACCTCACCTATGCTATCTGTGCTTGGGGTTCAACTGCAGCAACACACCTAAAGCCAATAATAACCCAACAAAAAGCTGCAGTAAGAATAATCACTAAATCCCATCCCTGGCAACACCCCCCCCCCCACTCTTCATAGATCTAAACTTACTCCCAGTTCAGAACATCCACACTTACTACTGTGCAATCTACATCTACAGGACCTTAAATTCCAATATTAACCTTGACCTAAAACGCTTTCTTGATAGTTGTGACAGAACCCACAGGCACAACACCAGACACAAACATCTCTATGACATTCCCCGTGTCCGACTAAACCTTTACAAAAATTCAATGTATGTCAAAGGCCCTAAAATCTGGAACACCCTACCTGAGAACTCTAGAACTGCAGACACATTCATCACCTTCAAAACTACCATCAGAAAACATCTTGTCTCCCTGATACACCCTGTCAACTAATAATACGAATACCACCTGGTGGTTCACACTTACACTCACTCATTTGACCATAAACAGAAATATTAATCTCAATCTTAAAATAATAAATCCTGTGATACTCCAGTACTGAAACTATGTATAGTGCCAAAACAAAAGCATTCACATTGCTAAACTCACAACTAGTATTTAGTCACTTAGCCATAATACCAACTTATCTCATAATTCTGTAACATTATAAACCTAAGATTTAATATAAGTCTACCCGAAATGCCTAGCCATGCTAGGTGTTCCAGTGGTACACTCTGTAATGCCTAGCCATTTATTTATTTATTTATTTATTTATTAACAATTTGAGCATGCATACAGAGGTACAAAAAAATACAGATAAGAGCAGCATGCCAAAGCCACTTATACTATGCATAGCATTTCGGGCTGGCTTAAAATTAACTAAGCAATGATGAAAACAGTGATAAAACATTAATGTAAACAGGTTACTATAAAGCACAAGTGAGTATTACAAAGACAGGTCATATGGTTGCTTGCATTGTTGTACATTCAGTCGTATGGAGTATTCTGTTAGGTAGTGTATTTAAAAAATAATAAAGTTAGATTGGGTCCTAGGTGTTCTAGTGGTACACTCTGTAATTATTATTTTACTACATGTAAACCACACAATAACCAAATTCTGTAAACTCAACATTGTAATACTTATAGAGAATAAACTTTGAATTTGAATTATAATGAGATGTACATAGAGTATATATTTTTTATTTAATTAAAAATAGTGTTTGATATTGATAATTTTGTTTATATATTACTAATGTAATAATTTATATATTAGTTTGTATTATAAATATTGTTTACATCTATTATTAACTTAAGATTTTTAAATATCTCATAGTAAACAATATGTCCGAAGGCTTACCTTAAAATAAAAATTTCTTTTTAAATATATATAATCATATGTTATATTAATTATATCAATAATACATTATTTTTATTTATTAAATAGTTATATTTAATTATCATAGACAAATATACTAATAATGCAAATTTAAAGGTTGAAGTGCGAGCCGAAGTCGTGGTCACGGAGGATGGGACACCGGGTGTCATGGCCGTCTGCCACCATTATGGTAAATTTCCACAAATAAATCTTATTTTACGAGGTAAGTTTTGTGTGAGAGACGAAGACCAAGTGAACGTTGATGTAAGTGTTGTTATGAGTGTTTGTTTTATAGTGAGACGAGTGCTGGTAGCTTGTAATTATGAGAGTGTGAGAGGGTATTGTAGGTTGTCTGGTTATCCTGGGTTGTCTGGTTATCATGGGTTGTCTGGTTATCATGGGTTGTCTGGTTATCATGGGTTGTCTGGTTATCATGGGTTGTCTGGTTATCATGGGTTGTCTGGTTATCATGGGTTGTCCGGTTATCCTGGGTTGTCCGGTTATCATGGGTTGTCCGGTTGGGTTGTCTGGTTATCATGGGTTGTCTGGTTATCATGGTTGTCTGGTTATCATGGTTGTCTGGTTATCCTGGGTTGTCTGGTTATCATGGGTTGTCTGGTTATCATGGGTTGTCTGGTTATCCTGGGTTGTCTGGTTATCATGGGTTGTCTGGTTATCCTGGGTTGTCTGGTTATCATGGGTTGTCTGGTTATCCTGGGTTGTCTGGTTATCCTGGGTTGTCTGGTTATCCTGGGTTGTCTGGTTATCCTGGGTTGTCTGGTTATCATGGGTTGTCTGGTTATCATGGGTTGTCCAGTTATCATGGGTTGTCTGGTTATCCTGGGTTGTCTGTTTATCATGGGTTGTCCGGTTATCATGGGTTTTCTGGTTATCATGGGTTGTCTGGTTATCCTGGGTTGTCTGGTTATCATGGGTTGTCAGGTTATCATGGGTTGTCAGGTTATCATGGGATGTCTGATTATCATGGGATGTCTGGTTATCATGGGTTGTCAGGTTATCATGGGTTGTCCAGTTATCATGGGTTGTCAGGTTATCCTGGGTTGTCTTGGGTTGTCTGGTTATCATGGGTTGTCAGGTTATCATGGGTTGTCTTGGGTTGTCTGGTTATCATGGGTTGTCTGGTTATCATGGATTGTCAGGTTATCCTGGGTTGTCTGGTTATCATGGGTTGTCTGGTTATCATGGGTTGTCTGGTTATCATGGGTTGTCAGGTTATCCTGGGTTGTCTGGTTATCATGGGTTGTCCGGTTATCATGGGTTGTCTGGTTATCCTGGGTTGTCTGGTTATCATGGGTTGTCCGGTTATCATGGGTTGTCCAGTTATCATGGGTTGTCCGGTTATCATGGGTTGTCCGGTTATCGTGGGTTGTCCAGTTATCATGGGTTGTCAGGTTATCATGGATTGTCTGGTTATCCTGGGTTGTCTGGTTATCATGGGTTGTCTGGTTATCTTGGGTTGTCTGGTTATCTTGGGTTGTCTGGTTATCATGAGTTGTCCAATTATCCTAAGTTATCATGGGTTGTCCGGTTATCTTGGGTTGTCTGGTTATCGTGGGTTGTCTGGTTATCTTGGGTTATCTGGTTATCGTGGGTTGTCCGGTTATCTTGGGTTGTCTGGTTATCATGGGTTGTCCGGTTATCTTGGGTTGTCCAGTTATATTGTAGGTTGTCCAGTTATCTTGGTTTATGTTTGGTTATCTTGGGTTATTCTAAGTTATCGTGGATTGTCTGGTTATCTTGGGTTATCCTAGGTTATCATGGGTTCAGTTATCTTGGATTATCATGGGTTGTCTGGTTATCCTGGGTTATCCTAGGTGAGTAAGTAGGTTATCAGTAAGTTTATTGAGGTACATGTACACACGAATACAGTTATCATACATAGTTTAACGTGTGTAAATTACCCAGCAGGATAACCTTAAAGTCAATGTGACTTAATTCCATTGTGGACCTTGGGTTATCCTAGGTTATCTCGGGTTATCTAACGTTAAATCTCCATACTGCACACAGTATGAAGCCTTAGTAATTGCCGCCTTAAAGTCCATCGTACAAAATATTGTGTGTTATGTTCCTAATGCCTAAATAAAACTTAGTGGGTGCTATGATGCTGGTGAAGGTCTCTTAAGCCGAGGAATTGGAGCTACCCCCCTCTTCCTCGGATCAAACCTGACTGCCTCTCATTCTGTATATGCTGTATGGACCTTACAGGTTTACCGCTTGTGTGAGCATACCAGGAAAGGATTGATTTTTGCTGTTCTAGCTGGTACAGCCGAGGACCCCGATGGAAATGAGTCACTTTTACGGTTTTTGGGTTATCCTGGTCAGGAATTTACACTGTGTATGATAATTGTACTTATGCCCAGCAGTAACAGCCTGGTTGATCAGACCCTGATCCACCACGAGGCCCGGTCTCAGACCAAGCCGTGGGGGCGTTGACCCCCTGAAACCCTCTCCAGGTATGCTCCAGGTATGTGCCTATTTTTTTTTTATTAACACGTCGGTCGTTTCACACCGAGGCAGGGCGACTGGAGAAAGAAAGAACACTTTCATCATTACTCTCCATCCAATACTAGAGTTCAAACACTGCAACATATCTCTACCCTTCCTTCAGAGTGCAGGTATTGTTCCTGTACCTAAACTTACTGACTTACAGCAGGCGAGGTCTGAAAATAAATTTATTTATTATTAAAAGTTTATTTTGACAATACCTACATTGTTTATACAGGAACGGGTGACAGTTGAATAAATGTAAAAAGCTCATGGTTAGGCTTAAGCCTAACTTAAGACTACAAGGACAATAAACATAACATAAACAGTGGACCCCCGTCTAACAATATTATTTCAATCCAGAAGTCTGTTTGGGTGCCGGAATAGACCGAATTTGTTCCCATAAGAAATATTGTGAATTAGATTACGTAGTCCACTTCAGACCCCCAAAAATACACCTACAAAAATACACTTACATAATTGGTCGAGTTGGGAGCTGATCGTTAGGCGGGGGTCCACTGTATGTTTTTTCAGACATTAAATGTATACGGGCACTCCTCACTTAACGACCGAGTTCCGTTCCTACAACCTACTAGGTCATTGTATGACCCTTATAGGGTTAGCACTTCTTTTTTATTAAAATAATAATACGACTAGATCGTTAACCCTTTCAGGGTCCGTCCCGTAGATCTACGGCTTTACGTTCAGGGTCCAAACCGTAGATCTACGCCATGAGCTCAGCTCACTCTGATAAACTGTGAGTGGTACATTTGGGCCTAGATATGAGAGAATACATCTATGTGGTATGTGTGCACCACATAAAACACATCCTGCAGCACACTGTGTATAATGAGAGTAAAAAAAATGAAATCATGATTTTTCGATTAAAACAGCAACTTTGCAGTGTTTTTTCGTATGTTTTTTATAGTTGTATTTGCGATTTCTTGGTCTCATTTGATAGAATGGAAGACATATTACAGAAATAGAGATGATTTTGATTGGTTTTAGCACAGGAAATGGCTTGAAACTGAGCTCAAAGTAGCAGAAATGTTAAATTTTTGCCGATATTCAAGAGTAAACAAACGACCTCACACGTCTAATACACGTCAGCTGGTGGGTCTAATATATATTCACAAATATGGTGATGATATTTATACAATTATTACAGTATTGCATAACAGTAAGTCTTCTATTTTTTGGTGTGAATAAAAATTCATTATGTGAATAAAAAATCAAAATGGAATTTATTTGTAAAGCCTCAAAACATAACTAATGAACAGAGGAAATGTTAGTTTAGTGCCAGGAATGCCTACATTGTTCATTCTGAACCCTATTTTGAAATTGGAATATTTTGAACTTTGTGTTAAATTGGCCAAATTAACAATTTCCGATCACTTTATTTTGTAGTTGAAACAGTTGACTTGGCGATTTCTTGTGCTCAATCGATAGAATGGAAGTAATACTAGTGAAATAGCTAAGAATTTGGTTGATTGGAATAATGTAATTGGCCTAAAATGGGAGTCAAAGTCGGCAAAATCGTCGATTCGTAAATATCGCTGACACATCAAAATTCGCGAGAGCATAATTTCGTCAATTTTCCACCAAATTTCGTACTTTTTGTTTTATTACCTTCAGAAAAAGATTCTCTACGATTTCATAAGAAAAAATAACAAATTTTTTTTTTTTAAATTCTTGGACACTGGTGCGTGACTCCAGATTTGGGCCTTGGACCCTGAAAGGGTTAAGCGAATTGGTCGGTAAGCAAGGAGCGTACTCTACCGTGGGTGTGTGTCGACCATCTTTAGTTACTGTTTTAATGTCACATTTGCACCATTTATAACATTTTTAATATATTTTTAAATACAGTGGACCCTCGAATTTAGTCGTGCCTTTTCTGTATGCAAAACTATTTTTATTATCTTTGAAATGTATTTTTTGTTAATATTTCCCATAGGAAATAATGTAAATCCAATTAAACCATTCCAGACACCCAAAAATATTAACAAAAAATACATTTTATAGATAAAAATAGTTTTGCATACAGAAAAGGCAGGACTAAATTCGAGGGTCCACTGTATTTATACAGTAGTATACTGTATACTGTACAAAATAAAGGAAATCAGCTGTAATATATTTGGCCTGTACAAATAAAATTAAATTAGCGTATATAATGAATATATAAATAAATTAAATATATTTGACATGATTATGAGGAAAAATTATTTGGGTTAAAGTTTAATAAGCTTATAGGTAAAGATTTTTACATTAGATGACATTCAATTCAAGAACTTGAATTCTCGAAGAGGCTATTTTTTGGGGGGATAATTATAATTATCTTAAATAGTAACATGTGTAAATTATTTAGGATAATAATACTGGCAGAATTACTGACTGTATTAGGGACACGTGTAACTAATTTTGGCATTAAGCTTATGTATATGGCTTACCTAAAATAAATATAACTATTCAATATGGGCTATTTACCTGAGGTTTAATAATTCAGAATAGCCCAAGATAATTCAGAAAAACCCAAGCAACATGGCTTATTTGTACCGAGATCTTACGAGTCTCTTCCCCAGGATGCCACCCACAACAGTTGACCAGCACTCACCCAGTTGAACAGGGACAGCAGGCGTATGGTTGCCAGTGTTTCTACTCATCCTGAATGTGAAAACATTATATTTGTGCATATTTTTTAGCTAAAACACATAAATTATCACACTTTTAATCGAAACTACAGCCTCTCCTCGCTTAGCGACACGCTCATTTACCTACCGCTCAGACTTACGACCAGCTCTCCATCCAGTATGCAAACCTAAATAATGTATATTAGAGCTGAATTCCACTATTCTGTTTATTACAGTATACAATGGACCCCCGCATAACGATTACCTCCGAATGCGACCAATTATGTAACTGTATTTATGTAAGTGCGTTTGTACGTGTATGTTTGGGGGTCTGAAATGGACTAATCTACTTCACAATATTCCTTATGGGAATAAATTCGGTCAGTACTGGCACCTGAACATACTTATGGAGTGAAAAAGTATCGTTAACCGGGGGTCCACTGTATAGTACATTACTGTATAAACATTTAAAATATTCCAGAAATGTTATAAATGGTGCAAAGATGATATTAAAAAAATATCTAAAGATGGTTGACACAAATCCACTACCAGTATAGTATGCTTCTGACTTAATGACCAATGGAACCCCATCATTAAAAGTAAGGAGAGGCTGTACTGTAATGCTGTGATCCAGACACACTACTATTTAAGCCACTTAATGAAACGTGATTACACTGACAGTTCACATTATTTACACAAAATACCCCAACAAACTCCAAAATATCAGGCAAGATACCACAAATAGCTTAACCAAACCCCTAAGCTAAGAAATATGATAGAATAAAAAGTCGCAATACCATGGCCAGGCTCCAGGAGTAGACTCTCGAAACTCGTCAGAGGTATGACCATCATCATGTCACAGACTACGAAATGTCATTTGATAAGACTAATATACTGTAAACATAGTGACATCACAAAGAAATACCCTGTAGTTTCAACTAGTTTTTATTGGTTTCCAAGCATTATAGGTTTGCCAGTGACACAAGACTGTGAATCCTTCAACATTAGCAGTGTGTACTGCTGTGTGAGTTCAGAGCTTAAAACTCGTCTCTAGAACCTACCACAAGATTGGCTGAAATATAATTGCTGGAACTAGTAGTACAGCCACACGGGGAGGCTAAGGGGCATAAACACTCCCATGGTAATTTTCATTTTTTTTTTTTTCAAAATGTATTATAGCCACAAAGGAACTATAGTTAAAGAATTTTCACACATAGTAGCTCCCTCGTACCTGTGGGAGGGATACGTTCCAAGACCTACTATGGCTACCTGAAACTGTGGATAATAGCGAACCCTGTATGCAAGTCGTTATTCATTTAAAGTTTGATAAATTACAAACAATTATTAGAGAATTATCACTTTTTCACTGATGAGAAGTGCTTCACAGCTTCTCTTAGGCTTTGAAGAACTTCCATCACTACTTTTGTGCTTTGGTATCCTTATTAAGCAAAATTTAAGGTTTGTTTCAGGCCACGGTAAACCATGGATAACCGAAACTGGAAACTAAATCCATGAATTGGAGGATTCTACTCTTCATTCTAAAAATGATCTTTTTAAAAATTATTTAAACTTTTAAAAAATCTCATCATTTTTAAGCCCCTTTAGCCGCCTCTCAGAATGAAATCCCGGCTGCCCTGCTGGCTGGCACTAGTTTTTTAGTGTTTCAAGAATTTTAAAAAATATTTATTAAATTCTCAAAATTTTTATTTATTTTTATCGAAGCTGCGCTGACCATCTTATATTGGTTCCAAACCCTTTATTTATTTTTCCATAACTCTGTTCCATTAAGCTTTTCATTTTTAATATTTTTTCTTTTACCTCTTTTGCCTAAATATGACAGTCACAGAATTGGGAAATGTGAATGAAGACTTCATTGTTTTTCTTAAATTTTAAATCATATTTACCATTTTCAGTTGCACAGTTGCCAGTGTATTGCTGGACTGGAGGACATCTTGATCGACACAGTTATCCACTAAGAAGAAATTCGTCAGTTTCATTCAACACCAAGATTGTTCCACACCCTAAACACCAGTCTCTAATTATCTGTGAGTTTTCTGCATCTTGGAAAACACAGTTCTCAGTTCTCCCCAAATTTGCAAGAACAATGGAAAATAATTTTGATTCAGAAAGAGAAAATGTCAGTGAAGAGAATGAAAATATTTTGGCTAGGAAGCAGAAAAGAGAGAGAGAGACTGACTCAGCAAGTGACACCGGTATGACTCCCCCACCCAAGAAGTCTCTACAAGAGAGCAGTAATGTTTGCCAGCAGCCTGAAGAAGAAATGGCATCTCCATCAGTGTCATTAAACGCAAAACACGTCCAAGAAGATAGAATAGGCGGAAGTGCCAATGGTGATAATGACCTGGGTACGATGGGTCGCTCACAACACAAGGAGCTTGAGCCTTCAGAACTTGGCCATACAGTGTTAGAAGATAACGAACATATATCTAATAAAAATATATCTAAACAGGAATTGACAAATAAAAGCACATTAGATTCTTGTTCCCCTGCCAGTGTGCGTAAATATTTTAATAAGGGTGCTTTTGGAATGCAGGGATCAAATTTGTCACTAAACAAGAGTTTGTCACTAGATAGTCTTGACCAAGATGTGTCTTTGACGGAAAGTTTAGACCAGGATGTTTCCTTAGCAGAGAGTGGAAATTTTTCATCGGGCATCTTTGAAACTGAGTGCGAGTCACTAAGTAGCAGTCAGGTATTTCCTGATGATGATCTTGAGAAATTTGAAGAAAGTGCAACTCCTATTGATTCTGGAAAAGTCCTAGATAAAATTGAAGAATCTGTGCCCCCTTGTAAAAAAAGCAAAAATAAACAGTCCAAAGATGAGAAAAAGAAAAAGAAGAAACAGAAGAAAGCTGTAGAGAATGCAGATGGTGATGCTAACAAGACCCTCAGACCGAACTTTTTCTTAGGAATCCAGATAACTAATGCTGATGTAAGTACCATAGATCTGCTATTAATTTTTTTTCTAGTTTGAGACAGTTGAGGTATTCATGTGGTATCCTTATGTCGGGTCGAGAGGCCCATGGCTTCTTGTTGAGCTTGAAGGGCCACTGATGGCTGATGTATTGAGCTCTGTTACCAGGTGTCTGAAGAGGAAATATTGGCCAAATCTTGGCAGCGAAAGGAAGGGGCACAAGTCCCTCCGGTCTGAAGTTATTAATTGCTGTGGATGCGGGTAAGCTAAGATTTTCTTGGG
Organism: Cherax quadricarinatus; assembly: GCF_038502225.1. Classification (NCBI taxonomy): domain Eukaryota; kingdom Metazoa; phylum Arthropoda; class Malacostraca; order Decapoda; family Parastacidae; genus Cherax; species Cherax quadricarinatus. Next base: position 8,570,019 of record NC_091380.1, on the reverse strand, counting down.
ATTTTTAACCCAGGAGGGTTAGTAACCCCAGGATAACCCAAGGAAGTCAGTGTGTCATCAAGGACTGTCTGTCTTATTTCCATTGGGGTCCTCAGTCTTGTCCCCCCAGGATGTGGCCCACACCAGTAAACTAACACCCAGATACCTAATTGCTAGGTGAACAGGGACAACAGGTGTAGGGAAGCACACCCAGTGTTTCCACCTAGCCAGGGATTGAACCATGGACACTCAGTGGGTGAGGCAAAAGCATTGACTACCAGGCCACGGAACACCCAAGTTGTATACATCTGTTGTATTATGAATAACTAAATAAAATCTAAAGAACATTTGTCAATGCTCAATAATAATCATGTATATTATGATGAATAAGTCATTAATTGCAGCTTAATCTTTATTGGTACAATGCTTTGCCACAAATTGGCTTTATCACATACAGATAAATCTGATTTGTGTTGAAACGTACCAATAAAAACTCCTCTGCAATTACCATCTTGCTGTACAGCAAATCCTCCAAATAATGGACTGATGGAAGCAGGTGACCAGTAATGGTAATTGTGGTGGAAAGAGACAAGATTGTTTTGTCATGATCGTAATAATAATGAGCAATTCTGCGACCAACAGACTCTGTCCTCTGTTTCCAGGTCTAGTGACCCAGCGGATTTTATTCAGTATTTCTGAAGGCCATTAAATGGAGGGTTTAGTGTCAATTTGGCTATTTTTCTAGAATCTCTTGTATCATATCAATGTTTGTGAATAAATAATGAACGTGAAGTTAATGTATAATGACTGTAGCAGTGCACCGATGTCATTGTAGTGTTTACACGATGATCTGGCATCATAGCTGAATGCTAATGTGTCTGTGTGGTGTAAGTTTATGTAGGTACAGGTACACATAAAGACAATTATCATACATAGTTACATATGTCCTAGGAAGTAGGTTGGTAAACAGTAGCCACCCAGGGAGGTACTTCTGTCCTACCAGTAGAGTGTGAAATGGAAACCTGTACTTGTTTTACATGATGGTAGGATTGCTGGTGTCATTTTTTTGTCTCATAAACATGCAAGGATTCAGGTATGATGTCTTGCTGCTTCTATTTATACCAAGGTCACACTACACATGCATGTACATACCCCTCTGGGTTTTCTTCTATTTTCTCACTAGTTTTCGTTCTTGTTAATTTCCTCTTATTTCAATGAGGAAGTGGAACAGAATTCTTCCTCCATAAGCCATAGGTGTCATAAGAAGTGACTAAAATGCCAGGAGCAAGAAGCTAGTAACCCCTTCTCCTGTATATGTTACTAAATTTAAAACGAGAAACTTTTCTTTTTCTTTTTGGGGCACCCTGTCTTGGTGGGATATGGCCAGTTCGTTGAGAGAAGTTACATGTGTGTAAATTACCTAGGATAACCCCAAAAAAGTTAAAATAACTTATTTCCGCTGAGGTTGTTTATTGTAGAGGCTAGAGAGGAGGTTTATTTTGGGAATGGTATCACCATAACTAAAGTGTAATGTATAGTGGTTCAGTAGTAAAAATGGTAGATGTTATATTTTGAAAAGTTAAAGCCCATAGCTGTGCAAGCTGGGTTGGTAGCACACTCGGCTCACACACCGAGGTCCGTGGTTTGATCCCCGGTACGAGTGAGAACATTGGGGTGTTTCCTCGATACACCTGCTGGCACTGTTCACTTAGCAGACAATACGTACCTGAGTGTTACCCAACTGGGTAACACCCTGGTACCTATTGTAACTTGACTCAAGAAATCGTAATGACAAGATTGCAAACAAACCATACCACAGGTGGGGATAGAATCCGCGATCAGAGTCTCAAAACTCCAGACCGTCGCATTAGCCACTGGACCAGCTAGCCACAATAAGATTCGTCCAACTAGGTATATTTCTACACCATAGGAAGGTTAGCATAGGCACCACTGTGACCACAAATGCAAGTTTTTACAGACGAATCTTCAGCTAGCGTGGCCATGACGAACTCTAGCTCAAGTCCCCTCAAAGGGGATTCTATTGCCGCCCATGGTATAGTTTGTTTACCTATTGTTAAATTTGTAATTTAGGTTAATTTTGTACCCAGGATGCAACCCCTGGGTACAAAATTAACCTAAATTGCCCAAAATGCTGTGCATAACCAGAGGCTTTCTATAGAGTATGTCACTGATGTTGGCTCTGGTCTGTACAAGTTGTAACATGGACTTGTAGCAATAAATATTATTATAATTATTATTATTAATAATTTTCCATTTATCACACAAGCTTCTATTTACATTCAGTATACATTTCTTCTTCTTTCAACAAACCTGCCGTATCCCAACGAGGCAGAAAGAAAAACAAAAGTTTCTCTTTTTAACTTCAGTAATGTATACAGGAGAAAGGCTTACTAGCACCTTGCTCCTGGCATTTTAGTCACCTCTTATGACACGCATGGCTTACGGAGGAAGAATTCTGTTCCACTTCCCCATGGGAAGTGCTTCT